>NW_027508160.1:0-147297 GCF_051348905.1 Ranitomeya variabilis | reverse complement strand
GTGTAGAGTGTAGGGTGTAGCGTGTAGGATGTAGAGTGTAGCGTGTAGGGTGTAGGGTGTAGAGTGTAGCGTGTAGCGTTTAGGGTGTAGCGTGTAGGGTGTAGAGTGTAGCGTGTAGGGTGTAGAGTGTAGAGTGTAGGGTGTAGCATGTAGGGTGTAGAGTGTAGCGTGTAGAGTGTAGCGTGTAGGGTGTAGAGTGTAGAGTGTAGGGTGTAGCGTGTAGGGTGTAGAGTGTAGCGTGTAGCGTGTAGAGTGTAGCGTGTAGCGTGTAGCGTGTAGGGTGTAGGGTGTAGAGTGTAGTGTGTAGCGTGTAGCGTGTAGCATGTAGGGAGTAGGGTGTAGCGTGTAGCGTGTAGCGTATAGGGTGTAGGGTGTAGAGTGTAGCGTGTAGCGTGTAGGGTGTAGGGTGTAGCGTGTAGGGTGTAGAGTGTAGAGTGAAGCTTGTAGGGTGTAGGGTGTAGAGTGTAGGGTGTAGCGTGTAGCGTGTAGCGTGTAGGGTGTAGGGTGTAGAGTGTAGAGTGTAGCGTGTAGGGTGTAGAGTGTAGCGTGTAGGGTGTAGGGTGTAGAGTGTAGGGTGTAGCGTGTAGGGTGCAGAGTGTAGCATGTAGGGTGTAGAGTGTAGCGTGTAGGGTGTAGAATGTAGCGTGTAGCGTGTAGGGTGTAGAGTGTAGGGTGTAGTGTGTAGGGTGTAGAGTGTAGCGTGTAGGGTGTAGAGTGTAGCGTGTAGCGTGTAGCGTGTAGAGTGTAGCGTGTAGCATATAGGGTGTAGGGTGTAGAGTGTAGCGTGTAGCGTGTAGCATTTAGCGTGTAGCGTGTAGGGTGTAGGGTGTAGAGTGTAAGGTGTAGCATGTAGGGTGTAGAGTGTAGCGTGTAGGGTGTAGGGTGTAGCGTGTAGGGTGTAGAGTGTAGGGCGTAGCGAGTAGGGTGTAGAGTGTAGCATGTAGCGTGTAGCGTGTAGCATGTACCGTGTAGCGTGTAGGGTGTACAGTGTAGGGTGTAGCGTGTAGAGTGTAAGGTGTAGCGTGTAGGGTGTAGACTGCAGCGTGTAGGGTGTAGAGTGTAGCGTGTAGCGTGTAGAGTGTAGCGTGTAGGGTGTAGCGTGTAGGGTGTAGAATGTAGAGTGTAGGGTGGAGAGTATAGGGTGTAGAGTGTAGCGTGTAGCGTGTAGAGTGTAGCGTGTAGCGTGTAGCGTGTAGGGTGTAGGGTGTAGAGTGTAGCGTGTAGGGTGTAGAGTGTAGGGTGTAGCGTGTAGCGTGTAGGGTGTAGAGTGTAGCGCATAGCGTGTAGCGTGTAGCGTATAGGGTGTAGGTTGTAGAGTGTAGGGTGTAGCGTGTAGGGTGTAGAGTGTAGTGTGTAGCATGTAGGGTGTAGAGTGTAGCATGTAGCGTGTAGGGTGTAGAGAGTAGGGTGTAGCGTGAAGGGTGTAGGGTGTAAAGTTTAGTGTAGCGTGTAGGGTGTAGAGTGCAGCGTGTATCGTGTAGCGTGTAGCGTGTAGGGTGTAGGGTGTTGAGTGTAGTGTAGCGTGTAGGGTGTAGAGTGTAGCGTGTATCGTGTAGCGTGTAGCGTGTAGCGTGTAGGGTGTAGGGTGTAGGGTGTTGAGTGTAGGGTGTAGCGTATAGGGTGTAGAGTGCAGCGTGTAGAGTGTAGGGTGTAGGGTGTAGCGTGTAGGGTGTAGAGTGTAGCGTGTAGGGTGTAGAGTGTAGCGTGTAGCGTGTAGGGTGTTGGGTGTAGCGTGTAGACTGTAGCGTGCAGCGTGTAGCGTGAAGGGTGTAGGGTGTAGAGTGTGGGGTGTAGCGTGTAGGGTGTAGAGTGTAGCGTGTAGCGTGTAGCGTGTAGGGTGTAGGGTGTAGAGTGTAGTGTGTAGGGTGTAGAGTGTAACGTGTAGTGTGTAGGATGTAGCGTGTTGCGTGTAGCGTGTAGTAGTGTAGCGTGTATGGTGTAGAGTGTAGCATGTAGCGTGTTGCGTGTAGCATGCAGCGTGTAGGGTGTAGAGTGTAGCGTGTAGCGTGTAGAGTGTAGCGTGTAGGGTGTAGGGTGTAGCGTGTAGAGTGTAGCGTGTAGTGTGTAGTTTGTAGCGTGTAGGTGTAGCGTGTAGGGTGTAGAGTGTAGCGTGTAGCGTGTATGGTGTACGGTGTAGAGTGTAGGGTGTAGCGTGTAGGTTGTAGAGTGTAGGGTGTAGAGTGAAGCGTGTAGGGTGTAGAGTGTAACGTGTAGGGTGTAGGGTGTAGCATGTAGCGTGTAGCGTGTAGCGTGTAGAGTGTGGCGTGTAGGGTGTAGAGTGTAGTGTGTAGCGTGTAGAGTGTAGCATGTAGGGTGTAGAGTGTAGCGTGTAGCGTGTAGAGTGTAGCGTGTAGCGTGTAGCGGGTAGGGTGTAGGGTGTAGAGTGTAGAGTGTTGGGTGTAGCGTGTAGCGTGTAGGGTGTAGAGTGTAGCGTGTAGCGTGTAGGGTGTAGGGTGTAGGGTGTAGGGTGTAGAGTGTAGGGTGTAGCGTGTAGGGTGTAGAGTGTAGCGTGTAGGGTGTAGGGTGTAGAGTGTAGTGTGTAGCGTGTAGGGTGTAGCGTGTAGTGTGTAGGGTGTAGAGTGTAGCGTGTAGGGTGTAGGGTGTAGCGTGTAGGGTGTAGAGTGTAGCGTGTAGGGTGTAGAGTGTAGAGTGTAGGGTGTAGCATGTAGGGTGTAGAGTGTAGCGTGTAGCGTGTAGAGTGTAGCGTGTAGGGTGTAGAGTGTAGAGTGTAGGGTGTAGCGTGTAGGGTGTAGAGTGTAGCGTGTAGTGTGTAGAGTGTAGCGTGTAGCGTGTAGCGTGTAGGGTGTAGGGTGTAGAGTGTAGTGTGTAGCGTGTAGCGTGTAGCATGTAGGGAGTAGGGTGTAGCGTGTAGCGTATAGGGTGTAGGGTGTAGAGTGTAGCGTGTAGCGTGTAGGGTGTAGGGTGTAGCGTGTAGGGTGTAGAGTGTAGAGTGAAGCTTGTAGGGTGTAGGGTGTAGAGTGTAGGGTGTAGCGTGTAGCGTGTAGCGTGTAGGGTGTAGGGTGTAGAGTGTAGAGTGTAGCGTGTAGGGTGTAGAGTGTAGCGTGTAGGGTGTAGGGTGTAGAGTGTAGGGTGTAGCGTGTAGGGTGCAGAGTGTAGCATGTAGGGTGTAGAGTGTAGCGTGTAGGGTGTAGAATGTAGCGTTTAGCGTGTAGGGTGTAGAGTGTAGGGTGTAGTGTGTAGGGTGTAGAGTGTAGCGTGTAGGGTGTAGAGTGTAGCGTGTAGCGTGTAGCGTGTAGAGTGTAGCGTGTAGCATATAGGGTGTAGGGTGTAGAGTGTAGCGTGTAGCGTGTAGCGTTTAGCGTGTAGCGTGTAGGGTGTAGGGTGTAGAGTGTAAGGTGTAGCGTGTAGGGTGTAGAGTGTAGCGTATAGCGTGTAGGGTGTAGGGTGTAGCGTGTAGGGTGTAGAGTGTAGGGCGTAGCGAGTAGGGTGTAGAGTGTAGCATGTAGCGTGTAGCGTGTAGCATGTACCGTGTAGCGTGTAGGGTGTACAGTGTAGGGTGTAGCGTGTAGAGTGTAGGGTGTAGCGTGTAGGGTGTAGACTGTAGCGTGTAGGGTGTAGAGTGTAGCGTGTAGCGTGTAGAATGTAGCGTGTAGGGTGTAGCATGTAGCTTGTAGCGTGTAGGGTGTAGGGTGTAGAGTGTAGTGTGTAGCGTGTAGCGTGTAGGGAGTAGGGTGTAGCGTGTAGGGTGTAGGGTGCAGAGTGTAGGGTGTAGGGTGTAGCGTGTAGAGTGTAGCCTGTAGGGTGTAGAGTGTAGCGTGTAGTGTGTAGAGTGTAGCATGTAGGGTGTAGCGTGTAGGGTGTAGAGTGTAGAGTGTAGGGTGTAGCTCTTTCCAATGGCCTACAAGCATAAGTGAAGCAGTGAGCAGCAGTCTCTATTAGTATAGGACCCAATGGGGAAATGCGGAAAAATATGAAATGTTTTCCGTTATCTCTTATACTAATAGAGACTGCTGCTCACTGCTTCACTTATGCTTGTAGGCCATTGGAAATAGAAGGAAAACGCATCATTCTAACAGAAGTTTTGACCCAGTGGGGAAATGGGGAAAAATGTGCACTATACACCCTACACTCTACACTCTACACCCTACACGCTACACTCTACACCCTACATGCTACACCCTTCACTCTACACCCTACATTCTACACGCTACACGCTACACTCTACACCCTACACGCTACACCCTACAATCTACACCCTACACCCTACACGCTACACGCTACACGCTACACTCTACACCCTACACGCTACACGCTAAACCCTACACTCTACACCCTACACCCTACACGCTACACGCTACACTCTACACCCTACACCCTACACGCTACACTCCACACCCTACACGCTACACCCTACACGCTACACGCTACACTCTACACCCTACACGCTACACGCTAAACGCTACACTCTACACCCTACACGATACACGATACACCCTACACCCTACACGCTACACTCTACACCCTACACGCTACACCCTACACCCTACACGCTACACGCTACAAACTACACACTACACGCTACACTCTACACGCTACACCCTACACCCTACACGCAACACTCCACACGCTACACGCTACACGCTACACTCTACACCCTACACGCTGCATGCTACACGCAACACGCTACATGCTACACTCTACACCCTACACGCTACACTACACACGCTACACGCAACACGCTACATCCTACACACTACACGTTACACTCTACACCCTACACTCTACACTCTACACCGTACACCCTACATGCTACACGCTACACGCTACACTCTACACCCTACACGCTACACCCTACACTCTACACCCTACACCCTTCACGCTACATGCTACACTCTACACGCTACACGCTACACTCTACACCCTACACGCTTCACTCTAGACCCTACACGCTACACCCAACACCCTACACGCTACACTCTACACTCTACACGCTACACTCTACACGCTACACCCTACACCCTACACTCTACACGCTACACTCTACACCCTATACGCTAAACCCTACACTCAACACCCTACACCCTACACCCTACACGCTACACGCTACACAATACACGCTACACTCTACATGCTACACCCTACACACTACACCCTACACGCTACACGCTACATGCTACATTCTACACTCTACACCCTACACGCTACACGCTATATGCTACACGCTACAGCCTACACCCTACTCCCTACATGCTACACGCTACACTCTACACCCTACACGCTACACCCTACACGCTACACCCTACACTCTACACGCTACAAGCTACACGCCACACGCTACACTCTACACCCTACACGCTACACGCTAAATGCTACACTCTACACCCTACACGATAAACGATACACCCTACACCCTACACGCTACACTCTACACCCTACACGCTACACCCTACACCCTACACCCTACACGCTTCACACTACACACTACACGCTACACTCTACACGCTACACCCTACACCCTACACCCTACTCCCTACACACTACACGCTACATTCTACACGCTACACGCTACACTCTACACCCTACACGCTACACCCTACACTCTACACCCTACACCCTACACGCTACACGATACACGCTACACGCTAAACTCTACACCCTACACGCTACACCCTACATGCTACACCCTACACTCTACACTCTACACCCTACACGCTACACGTTACACGCTATATGCTACACGCTACAGCCTACACCATACTCCCTACACCCTACACTCTACACCCTACACCCTACACGCTACACGCTACACTCTACACGCTACACTCTACGCCATAAACCCTACATCAAACACCCTACACTCTACATTCTACACCCTACCCGCTAAACGCTACACCCTACACGCTACACTCTACACGCTATACGCTACACTCTACACCCTACACGCTACACTCTACACCCTACATGCTACACCCTTCACTCTACACCCTACATGCTACACGCTACACGCTACACTCTACACCCTACACGCTACACCCTACACTCTACACCCTACACCCTACACGCTACACGCTACACGCTACACTCTACACCCTACACTCTACACCCTACACCCTACACGCTACACGCTACACTCTACACCCTACACCCTACACGCTACACTCCACACCCTACACGCTACACGCTACACTCTACACCCTACACGCTACACGCTAAACGCTACACTCTACACCCTACACGATACACGATACACCCTACACCCTACACGCTACACTCTACACCCTACACGCTACACCCTACACCCTACACGCTACACGCTACAAACTACACACTACACGCTACACTCTACACGCTACACCCTACACCCTACACGCTACACTCCACACGCTACACGCTACACGCTACACGCTACACTCTACACCCTACACGCTGCATGCTACACGCAACACGCTACATGCTACACTCTACACCCTACACGCTACACTACACACGCTACACGCAACACGCTACATCCTACACACTACACGTTACACTCTACACCCTACACTCTACACTCTACACCCTACACCCTACACGCTACACGCTACACTCTACACCCTACACGCTACACCCTACACTCTACACCCTACACCCTTCACGCTACACGCTACACTCTACACGCTACACGCTACACTCTACACCCTACATGCTTCACTCTACACCCTACACGCTACACCCAACACCCTACACGCTACACGCTACACTCTTCACCCTACACGCTACACTCTACACGCTACACCCTACACCCTACACTCTACACGCTACACTCTACACCCTATACGCTAAACCCTACACTCAACACCCTACACCCTACACCCTACACGCTACATGCTACACAATACACGCTACACTCTACATGCTACACCCTACACACTACACCCTACACGCTACACGCTACACGCTATATGCTACACGCTACAGCCTACACCCTACTCCCTACACGCTACACCCTACACTCTACACAATACACCCTACATGCTACACTCTACACGCTACACTCTACGCCCTACACGCTACACTCTACACCCTACACGCTACACCCTTCACTCTACACCCTACATGCTACACGCTACACGCTACACTCTACACCCTACATGCACTTGGGTAGAAGTAATAAGATGTATAACTATGTGCTTAATTCTAAAACTCTGGGCAAAACCATCAATGAAAAAGACCTGGGTGTATGGGTGGATGACAGACTCATATTCAGTGGCCAGTGTCAGGCAGCTGCTACAAAGGCAAATAAAATAATGGGATGTATTAAAAGAGGCATAGATGCTCATGAGGAGAACATAATTTTACCTCTATACAAATCACTAGTTCGACCACACTTAGAATACTGTGTACAGTTCTGGTCTCCAGTGTATAAGAAAGACATAGCTGAACTAGAGCGGGTGCAGAGAAGAGCGACCAAGGTTATTAGAGGACTGGGGGGTCTGCAATACCAAGATAGGTTATTACACTTAGGGCTATTTAGTTTGGAAAAACGAAGACTAAGGGGTGATCTTATTTTAATGTATAAATATATGAGGGGACAGTACAAAGACCTTTCTGATGATCTTTTTAATCATAGACCTGAGACAGGGACAAGGGGGCATCCTCTACGTCTGGAGGAAAGAAGGTTTAAGCATAATAACAGACGCGGATTCTTTACTGTAAGAGCAGTGAGACTATGGAACTCTCTGCCGTATGATGTTGTAATGAGTGATTCATTAATTAAATTTAAGAGGGGACTGGATACCTTTCTGGAAAAGTATAATATTACAGGGTATATACACTAGATTCCTTGATAAGGCGTTGATCCAGGGAACTAGTCTGATTGCCGTATGTGGAGCCGGGAAGGAATTTTTTTCCCCATGGTGGAGTTACTCTTTGCCACATGGTTTTTTTTTGCCTTCCTCTGGATCAACATGTTAGGGCATGTTAGGTTAGGCTATGGGTTGAACTAGATGGACTTAAAGTCTTCCTTCAACATCAATAACTATGTAACTATGTAACTATGTAACTACACGCTACACCCTACACTCTACACCCTACACCCTACACGCTACACGCTACACTCTACACCCTACACGCTACACGCTACACCCTACACTCTACACCCTACACCCTACACGCTACACGCTACACTCTACACCCTACACCCTACAAGCTACACTCCACACCCTACACGCTACACCCTACACGCTACACGCTACTCTACACCCTACACGCTACACGCTAAACGCTACACTCTACACCCTACACGATACACGATACACGCTACACCCTACACGCTACACTCTACACCCTACACGCTACACCCTACACCCTACACGCTACACGCTACAAACTACACACTACGCGCTACACTCTACACGCTACACCCTACACCATACACGCTACACTCCACACGCTACACGCTGCACGCTACACTCTACACCCTACACGCTGCATGCTACACGCAACACGCTACATGCTACACTCTACACCCTACACGCTATACTACACACGCTACACGCAACACGCTACATCCTACACACTACACCTTACACTCTACACCCTACACTCTACACTCTACACCCTACACCCTACACGCTACACGCTACGCGCTACACTCTACACCCTACACACTACACCCTACACTCTACACCCTACACCCTTCACGCTACACGCTACACTCTACACGCTACACGCTACACTCTACACCCTACACGCTTCACTCTACACCCTACACGCTACACCCAACACCCTACACTCTACACCCTACACGCTACACTCTACACGCTACACCCTACACCCTACACTCTACACGCTACACTCTACACCCTATACGCTACACCCTACACTCAACACCCTACACCCTACACCCTACACGCTACACGCTACACAATACACGCTACACTCTACACCCTACACGCTACACTACACTCAACACCCTACACCCTACACCCTACACGCTACACGCTACACGATACACGCTACACTCTACAACCTACACGCTACACTAAACTTTACACCCTACACCCTACACGCTACAAACTACACCCTACTCTCTACACCCTACACGCTACATGCGGCACTCTACACCCTACATGCTACACCCTACACTCTACAACCTACACGCTACACCCTACACACTACACTCTACACCCTACACGCTACACCCTACACTCTACACCCTATACGCTACACGCTGCACGCTACGCGCTACACTCTACACCCTACACGCTACACCCAACACTCTACACCCTACACCCCACATGCTACACGCTACACTCTACACGCTACACGCTACACGCTACACGCTACACTCTACACCCTACACGCTACACTCTACACCCTACACGCTACACCCTACACTCTACACCCTACACCCTACACGCTACACTCTACACCCTACACGCTACACCCTACACCCTACACCCTACACGCTACACTCTACACCCTATACGCTACACCCTACACTCTACACTCTCCACCCTACACGCTACACTCTACACCCTACATGCTACACTCTACACTCTACACCCTACACGCTACACGCTAAACGCTACACCCTACACTCTACATTCTACACCCTACAAGCTACACGCTAAACGATACACTCTACACCCTACACGCTACACCCTACACTCTACACCCTACACCCTACACGCTACACGCTACACTCTACACCCTACACCCTACACTCTACACCCTACACCCTTCACGCTACACACTACACTCTACACGCTACACGCTACACTCTACACCCTACACGCTTCACTCTACACCCTACAACGCTACACCCAACACCCTACATGCTACACGCTACACTCAACACCCTACAAGCTACACTCTACACGCTACACCCTACACCCTACACTCTACACGCTACACTCTACACCCTATACGCTACACCCTACACTCAACACCCTACACCCTACACCCTACACGCTACACGCTACACGCTACACAATACACGCTACACTCTACACCCTACACGCTACACTACACTCAACACCCTACACCCTACACCCTACACGCTACACGATACACGCTACACTCTACACCCTACACGCTACACTAAACTTTACACCCTACACCCTACACGCTACACCCTACTCTCTACACCCTACACGCTACATGCTGCACTCAACACCCTACATGCTACACCCTACACTCTACACCCTACACGCTACACCCTACACCCTACACGCTACACCCTACACTCTACACCCTACACCCTATACGCTACACGCTGCATGCTACGCGCTACACTCTACACCCTACACGCTACACCCAACACTCTACACCCTACACCCCACATGCTACACGCTACACGCTACACGCTACACTCTACACCCTACACGCTACACTCTACACCCTACACGCTACACCCTACACTCTACACCCTACACGCCACACTCTACACCTTACACGCTACACCCTACACCCTACACGCTACACTCTACACCCTATACGCTACACCCTACACTCTACACTCTCCACCCTACACGCTACACTCTACACCCTACACGCTACACTCTACACGCTACACGCTAAACGCTACACCCTACACTCTACATTCTACACCCTACACGCTACACGCTAAACGCTACACTCTACACCCTACACGCTACACCCTACACTCTACACCCTACACCCTACACGCTACACTCTACAACCTACACCCTACACTCTACACCCTACACCCTACACGCTACACTCTACACCCTACACGCTACAACCTACACTCTACACCCTACACCCTACATGCTACACTCTACACGCTACACGATACACGCTACACGCTACACCCTACACTCTACACCCTACACCCCACACGCTACACTCTACACGCTACACCCTACACGCTGCACTCTACACTCTACACTCTACACCCTACACGCTACACGCTACACCCTGCACTCTACACCCTATGCCCTACCCGCTACACGCCACACGCTACACGCTACACTCTACACACTACACGCTACACCCTACACTCTACACCCTACACCCTACACTCTACACTCTACAACCTACACGCTACACCCTACATGCTACACTCTACACACTACACGCTACACTCTACACCCTACACGCTACACTCTACACCCTACACCCTACACGCTACACTCTACACCCTACACCCTACACGCTACACTCCACACCCTACACGCTACACCCTACACGCTACACCCTACACGCTACACGCTACACTCTACACCCTACACGCTACACCCAACACTCTACACCCTACACCCCACATGCTACACGCTACACGCTACACGCTACACTCTACACCCTACACGCTACACTCTACACCCTACACGCTACACCCTACACTCTACACCCTACACGCTACACTCTACACCTTACACGCTACACCCTACACCCTACACGCTACACTCTACACCCTATACGCTACACCCTACACTCTACACTCTCCACCCTACACGCTACACTCTACACCCTACACGCTACACTCTACACGCTACACGCTAAACGCTACACCCTACACTCTACATTCTACACCCTACACGCTACACGCTAAACGCTACACTCTACACCCTACACGCTACACCCTACACTCTACACCCTACACCCTACACGCTACACTCTACAACCTACACCCTACACTCTACACCCTACACCCTACACGCTACACTCTACACCCTACACGCTACAACCTACACTCTACACCCTACACCCTACATGCTACACTCTACACGCTACACGATACACGATACACGCTACACGCTACACCCTACACTCTACACCCTACACCCCACACGCTACACTCTACACGCTACACCCTACACGCTGCACTCTACACTCTACACTCTACACCCTACACGCTACACGCTACACCCTGCACTCTACACCCTATGCCCTACCCGCTACACGCCACACGCTACACGCTACACTCTACACACTACACGCTACACCCTACACTCTACACCCTACACCCTACACTCTACACTCTACAACCTACACGCTACACCCTACATGCTACACTCTACACACTACACGCTACACTCTACACCCTACACGCTACACTCTACACCCTACACCCTACACGCTACACTCTACACCCTACACCCTACACGCTACACTCCACACCCTACACGCTACACCCTACACGCTACACCCTACACGCTACACGCTACACTCTACACCCTACACTCTACACGCTAAACGCTACACTCTACACCAGACACGATACACGATACACCCTACACGCTACACTCTACACCCTACACGCTACACCCTACACCCTACACCCTACACGCTACACACTACACACTACACGCTACACTCTACACGCTACACCCTACACCCTACACCCTACGCCCTACTCCCTACACGCTACACGCTACATTCTACATGCTACACGCTACACTCTACACCCTACACGCTACACCCTACACTCTACACCCTACACCCTACTCCCTACACGCTACACGCTACACGCTACACCCTACACTCTACACCCTACACCCTACACGCTACACGCTACACTCTACACCCTACATGCTACACCCTACACTCCACACCCTACACCCTACACGCTACACGCAACACTACACCCTACAGGCTACAAGCTACACCCTACACTCTACACCCTACACCCTACTTTCTACACGCTACACTCTACACCCTACACCCTACACGCTACACTCCACACCCTACACGCTACACCCTACACGCTACACCCTACACCCTACACGCTACACACTACACACTACACGCTACACTCTACACGCTACACCCTACACCCTACACCCTACTCCCTACACGCTACACGCTACATTCTACACACTACACGCTACACTCAACACCCTACACGCTACACCCTACACTCTACACCCTACACCCTACACGCTACTCGATACACGCTACACGCTAAACTCTACACCCTACACGCTACACCCTACACGCTACACCCTACACACTACACCCTACACCCTACACGCTACACGCTACATGCTACACTCTACACTCTACACCCTACACGCTACACGGTATATGCTACACGCTACAGCCTACACCCTACTCCCTACACGCTACACGCTACACGCTACACCCTACACTCTACACCCTAAACATACCCGCTACACGCTACACCCTACACGCTACACTCTACACGCTATACGCTACACTCTACACCCTACACGCTACACTCTACATCCTACATGCTACACCCTTCACTCTACACTCTACATGATGCACGCTACACGCTACACTCTACACCCTACACGCTACACCCTACACTCTACACCCTACACGCTACACTCTACACCCTACACGCTACACGCTACACCCTACACTCTACACCCTACACCCTACACGCTACACGCTACACTCTACACCCTACACGCTACACTCCACACCCTACACGCTACACCCTACACGCTACACCCTACACGCTACACGCTACACTCTACACCCTACACACTACACGCTAAACGCTACACTCTACACCCTACACGATACACAATACACCCTACACCCTACACGCTACACTCTACACCCTACACGCTACATTCTACACCCTACACGCTACACGCTACAAACTATACACTACACGCTACACTCTACACGCTACACCCTACACTCTACACGCTACACGCTACACTCTACACCCTACACGCTGCATGCTACACGCAACACACTACATGCTACGGCAGCACTCACCCAATTGTGGTCCAGTTCTTTATTTAGAACATGAGTAAATACAGCTTTTCGGTCCGAGGGAGTGCAGTTGGATGGGAGGTGAGCAGGTGAATGACGACAGCTGTTTCGCGCTGATCCAAGCGCTTCTACAGGTCTGGAGACAGGGGAAGTGACGCCGGCTTAAGACAGGTGAGTTAGAACAACCCACTCCTGCCTTGTGATGATGCCGCTTTATTGTTGAGCCTGACTGATGTTGATTGTTCACCTAACGTTAGAGTACCATCTGAGTTCACCCCCTTCATGGGAGGGGTTTCATCTTCTTACATACCACCCGTCTCACCAGGGAACATGATAGATTTGTTCGAGACCCTCGTGTTAAGGGACGTGGAAGCCCTTATTTATAAGAAGGCTCCCTCTAATCTAGCTAACTCCGAGAGGATGGCGTTGAGAGAAATGGCGGGGTGGTCTGATGTAATTCTGCGTCCAGCGGATAAAGGTGGAAAAACAGTTTTGTTGTCTAGGGAGGCGTACGAGAGGGAAGCGTTACGGCAGCTTTCGGATGGGGGCACATATCGGAGATTGTTGAAAGATCCCACTAATAAATTTAAGAATGAATTGCAGTCATTTTTGAGGGTTTCAGTTTTGAAAGGAGTGATTACTCAGAAAAAAGCAGAAAAACTTTTTCCACCCTTTCCTACCAAACCTCATTGGTATTATCTTCCCAAAGTTCATAAATCGGTCACCCAGCCTCCTGGAAGACCGATTGTCTCAGGGGTTGGGTCACTAACTGAACCCCTCTCGCAATACCTGGAATGGCTGCTACATCCCTTACTTGCCTCTGTCCCTTCCCACACCCGGGACACCAAGTCGTTTTTGCAAAGCATTCATGGGTTTGCATGGCAGCCGGGGTTCTCCTTGGCGTCCATTGACGTGGTCAATCTGTATACCAGTATCCCCCAATCACTTGGGGTCGACTGCATCAGGCGTGTTTTATACACTACTGATAGGAGCCGGCCCTTTGTTGATTTTGTGTGCGATGGGTTGAGTTTTATACTCACCCATAACGCCTTCACTTTTTTGGACACATGGTATCAGCAGACCACTGGGACCGCCATGGGGACCCCGGTTGCATGCACTTTCGCCAATTTGTTTTTGGCGGTGTTTGAGGAGAATTATGTATACTCGGCTAAAAACGCCTTCCTCAAACACATTAGACTATTTTTGAGATATGTCGACGATGTGTTCCTGGTGTGGGACGGCACAGAGGAGGAGTTTGAGGATTTTGTTAGTCATCTTAACACTACTAATCAGATGGGCATGTCATTCACTTCAGTATTTGGGGGAAGTCGGTTAGAGTTTTTGGACGTGCTGGTCACTATTGAGGAAGGTGATATCTGTACATCGGTTTATCGCAAACCCACTGCCACAAATTCGATTCTGCACTTCAATAGCTTCCATCCGAAACATGTCAAACGCTCACTCCCTTATAGTCAGTTATTACGCACACGAAGGGTGAACAATACTCAGAGGGGATTTACAAGACAAGCTGGGGAACTCCGCCAACGTCTGATGGAGAGGGGGTATCCGAAAACTCTGCTGGATACAGCCATGGAAAGAGTGAGCTCCACTACTGATGAGTGCAATAGAAGTAGACAGAGTCCAGTTGAACCCCGTTTTACCTTTTGCTTTAAATATGGTCCGTTAGACCAGGAGATCCGTGCATCATTGAGACGTCATTGGCACGTTCTTGAAAGGGATAGAGATCTCACAGGCAAGGCGTCGGGAGGGCCGTTAATTTCGAATAGGAGGAGCACACGGATCAGAGATATTCTGGTTCGCAATAGGTTAGTAGGTACGCAGAATAATTGGTTAGAGAAATCGACTCTGAAAGGTAATTACCGTTGTGGCCATTGTCACTTTTGTGCACGACATGTCATTGGACGGAGGATGAATATAGGTCCCATTACACACACGATAAGCCAGTTTATTTCCTGTAAGACTGACTATGTAGTTTATGTCGTCTTCTGTCCTTGCAGAAGATTTTATATTGGCAAAACAATACGTCAGATGTACGTGCGGTTTAGGGAACATGTCCGCTCCATTCAGACAGGAAAAGGCGTCCCCAGACTTATCAATCATGTAAGGGAAATACACGAAGGTAATGCGGATGTCCTCACGTTTGCTGGTATAGAGCGAGTGGTATTACCAGCGGGAGGAGGGGATTTGCATAAACTGTTATTGAGAGCAGAAGCCAGGTGGATCATGCGCACCAACGCGACCGGCCCTGCTGGCTTCAATGACAGAATCGATATGGCTGTGTTCTTGTAAAATCCCCCCTCCCCTGTACTTTATCGCAGGAGTCTGGAGTACTCTGTCATTTTGGTGCTATGTCTCCCTTTCTTTCTCTTTGGAGAGATCTGCTGCCGTGAGTATCAGGGACACCAATATGTCTATATAATTGGTTATTTCTGTGTTTAGGTAGTGGATATTAATCCTGATAAAGTGGAATATGTGTTTAGAACAAAAGTTTGATAGATATGATGTTTTGTCCTTCCTGGGGCTCGTCCTAGGGTCCGTCATTCAGGGTTTTTGTATTTGCATTTTGTTTTATTTTAATTCACATGTTGTTTAATATGCACCTGTTTCTATTGGAACAGGGTTTGTGGGCGTACAGCGAGGCAGGAGTGGGTTGTTCTAACTCACCTGTCTTAAGCCGGCGTCACTTCCCCTGTCTCCAGACCTGTAGAAGCGCTTGGATCAGCGCGAAACAGCTGTCGTCATTCACCTGCTCACCTCCCATCCAACTGCACTCCCTCGGACCGAAAAGCTGTATTTACTCATGTTCTAAATAAAGAACTGGACCACAATTGGGTGAGTGCTGCCGCATTTTTCTGTTGTTGATCTTCTGGATTGCTTCTATTTTCTCATGCGAGCACCTCCTATATTTCATTCAGCTTGTCACCACTCACCGCTGTTGACCTTCGGTCTGCACACACAGGCTGTGCAGCTTACTTTTTTCCTTTTGCATCGGACACTACATGCTACACTCTACACCATACACGCTACAGTACTACACGCTACACGCAACACGCTACATCCTACACACTACACGTTACACTCTACTCCCTACACTCTACACTCTACACCCTACACCCTACACGCTACACGCTACACGCTACACTCTACACCCTACACGCTACACCCTACACTCTACAACCTACACCCTTCATGCTACACGCTACACTCTACACGCTACACGCTACACTCTACACCCTACACGCTTCACTCTACACCCTACACGCTACACCCAACACCCTACACGCTACACGCTACACTCTACACCCTACACGCTGCATGCTACACGCAACACACTACATGCTACACTCTACACCATACACGCTACACTACTACACGCTACACGCAACACGCTACATCCTACACACTACACGTTACACTCTACTCCCTACACTCTACACTCTACACTCTACACCCTACACCCTACACGCTACACGCTACACTCTACACCCTACACGCTACACCCTACACTCTACAACCTACACCCTTCATGCTACACGCTACACGCTACACTCTACACGCTACACGCTACACTCTACACCCTACACGCTTCACTCTACACCCTACACGCTACACCCAACACCCTACACGCTACACGCTACACTCTACACCCTACACGCTACACTCTACACCCTACACGCTACACCCTACACGCTACACACTACACACTACACGCTACACTCTACACGCTACACCCTACACCCTACACCCTACACCCTACTCCCTACATGCTACACGCTACATTCTACACGCTACACGCTACACTCAACACCCTACACGCTACACCCTACACTCTACACCCTACACCCTACACGCTACATGATACACGCTACACGCTAAACTCTACACCCTACAAGCTACACCCTACACGCTACGCCCTACACACTACACCCTACACCCTACACGCTACACGCTACATGCTACACTCTACACTCTACACCCTACATGCTACACGCTACACGGTATATGCTACACGCTACAGCCTACACCCTACTCCCTACACGCTACACGCTACACCCTACACTCTACACCCTAAACCCTACCCGCTACACGCTACACCCTACACGCTACACTCTACACGCTATACGCTACACTCTACACCCTACACGCTACACCCAACACCCTACACGCTACACGCTACACTCTACACCCTACACGCTGCATGCTACACGCAACACACTACATGCTACACTCTACACCATACACGCTACACTACTTCACGCTACACGCAACACGCTACATCCTACACACTACACGTTACACTCTACTCCCTACACTCTACACTCTACACTCTACACCCTACACCCTACACGCTACACGCTACACTCTACACCCTACACGCTACACCCTACACTCTACAACCTACACCCTTCATGCTACACGCTACACGCTACACTCTACACGCTACACGCTACACTCTACACCCTACACGCTTCACTCTACACCCTACACGCTACACCCAACACCCTACACGCTACACGCTACACTCTACACCCTACACGCTACACTCTACACCCTACACGCTACACCCTACACGCTACACACTACACACTACACGCTACACTCTACACGCTACACCCTACACCCTACACCCTACACCCTACTCCCTACATGCTACACGCTACATTCTACACGCTACACGCTACACTCAACACCCTACACGCTACACCCTACACTCTACACCCTACACCCTACACGCTACATGATACACGCTACACGCTAAACTCTACACCCTACAAGCTACACCCTACACGCTACGCCCTACACACTACACCCTACACCCTACACGCTACACGCTACATGCTACACTCTACACTCTACACCCTACATGCTACACGCTACACGGTATATGCTACACGCTACAGCCTACACCCTACTCCCTACACGCTACACGCTACACCCTACACTCTACACCCTAAACCCTACCCGCTACACGCTACACCCTACACGCTACACTCTACACGCTATACGCTACACTCTACACCCTACACGCTACACTCTACATCCTACATGCTACACCCTTCACTCTACACTCTACATGATGCACGCTACACGCTACACTCTACACCCTACACACTACAACCTACACTCTACACCCTACACCCTACACGCTACACGCTACACGCTACACTCTACACCCTACACGCTACACGCTACACCCTACACTCTACACCCTACACCGTACACGCTACACGCTACACTCTACACCCTACACGCTACACTCCACACCCTACACGCTACACCCTACACGCTACACCCTACACGCTACACGCTACACTCTACACCCTACACGCTACACGCTAAACGCTACACTCTACACCCTACACGATACACGATACACCCTACACGCTACACTCTACACCCTACATGCTACATCCTACACCCTACACGCTACACGCTACAAACTACACACTACACGCTACACTCTACACGCTACACCCTACACCCTACACGCTACACGCTACACGCTACACTCTACACCCTACACGCTGCATGCTACACGCAACACACTACATGCTACACTCTACACCATACACGCTACACTACTACACGCTACACGCAACACGCTACATCCTACACACTACACGTTACACTCTACTCCCTACACTCTACACTCTACACCCTACACCCTACACGCTACACGCTACACGCTACACTCTACACCCTACACGCTACACCCTACACTCTACACCCTACACCCTTCATGCTACACGCTACACGCTACACTCTACACGCTACACGCTACACTCTACACCCTACACGCTTCACTCTACACCCTACACGCTACACCCAACACCCTATACGCTACACGCTACACTCTACACCCTACACGCTACACTCTACACCCTACACGCTACACCCTACACGCTACACACTACACACAACACGCTACACTCTACACGCTACACCCTACACCCTACACCCTACACCCTACTCCCTACACGCTACACGCTACATTCTACACGCTACACGCTACATTCAACACCCTACACGCTACACCCTACACTCTACACCCTACACCCTACACGCTACATGATACACGCTACACGCTAAACTCTACACCCTACACTCTACACCCTACACGCTACACCCTACACACTACACCCTACACCCTACACGCTACACGCTACATGCTACACTCTACACTCTACACCCTACACGCTACACGGTATATGCTACACGCTACAGCCTACACCCTACTCCCTACACGCTACACGCTACACCCTACACTCTACACCCTACACACAACACACTACACGCTACACGCTACACTCTACATGCTACACGCTACACTCTACGCGCTACACTCTACATCATACACCCTACACTCTACATTCTACACCCTACCCGCTACACGCTACACCTTACACGCTACACTCTACATGCTATACGCTACACTCTACACCCTACACGCTACACTCTACACCCTACATGCTACACCATTCACTCTAGACCCTACATGCTACACGCTACACGCTACACTCTACACCCTACACGCTACACCCTACACTCTACACCCTACACCCTACACGCTACACGCTACACGCTACACTCTACACCCTACACGCTACACGCTACACCCTACACTCTACACCCTACACCCTACACGCTACACGCTACACTCTACACCCTACACCCTACACGCTACACTCCACACCCTACACGCTACACCCTTCACGCTACACGCTACACTCTACACCCTACACGCTACACGCTAAACGCTACACTCTACACCCTACATGATACACGATACACCCTACACCCTACACGCTACACTCTACACTCTACACGCTACACCCTACACCCTACACGCTACACTCTACACGCTACACGCTACACTCTATACCCTACACGCTGCATGCTACACGCAACACGCTACATGCTACACTCTACACCATACACGCTACACTACTACACGCTACACGCAACACGCTACATCCTACACACTACACCCTACACCCTACACGCTACACGCTACACTCTACACGCTACACGCTACACTGTACGCCCTACACTCTACATCATACACCCTACACTCTACATTCTACACTCTATCCGCTACAAGCTACACCCTACACGCTACACTCTACACTCTACACTCTACACCCTACACGCTACGCTCTACACCCTACATGCTACACCCTTCACTCTACACTCTACATGCTATCGTGTATCGTGTAGGGTGTAGAGTGTAGCGTTTAGCGTGTAGCGTGTAGGGTGTAGAGTGTAGCGTGTAGCGTGTAGGGTGTAGAGTGTAGGGTGTAGCGTGTAGCGTGTAGGGTGTAGAGTGTAGCGCGTAGCGTGTAGGGTGTAGGGTGTAGGGTGTTGAGTGTAGGGTGTAGCGTATAGGGTGTAGAGTGTAGCGTGTAGAATGTAGGGTGTAGGGTGTAGCGTGTAGGGTGTAGAGTGTAGCGTGTAGGGTGTAGAGTTTAGCGTGTAGCGTGTAGGGTGTTGGGTGTAGCGTGTAGAGTGTAGCGTGTAGCGTGAAGGGTGTAGGGTGTAGAGTGTGGGGTGTAGCGTGTAGGGTGTAGAGTGTAGCGTGTAGCGTGTAGCGTGTAGGGTGTAGGGTGTAGAGTGTAGAGTGTAGGGTGTAGAGTGTAACGTGTAGTGTGTAGGATGTAGCGTGTTGCGTGTAGCGTGTAGTAGTGTAGCGTGTATGGTGTAGAGTGTAGCATGTAGCGTGTTGCGTGTAGCATGCAGTGTGTAGGGTGTAGAGTGTAGTGTGTAGCGTGTAGCGTGTAGAGTGTAGCGTGTAGGGTGTAGGGTGTAGCGTGTAGAGTGTAGCGTGTAGTGTGTAGTTTGTAGCATGTAGGTGTAGCGTGTAGGGTGTAGAGTGTAGCGTGTAGCGTGTATGGTGTACGGTGTAGAGTGTAGGGTGTAGCGTGTAGGTTGTAGAGTGTAGCGTGTAGGGTGTAGAGTGAAGCGTGTAGGGTGTAGAGTGTAACGTGTAGCGTGTAGGGTGTAGAGTGTAGCGTGTAGCGTGTAGAGTGTGGCATGTAGGGTGTAGAGTGTAGTGTGTAGCGTGTAGAGTGTAGCATGTAGGATGTAGAGTGTAGCGTGTAGCGTGTAGAGTGTAGCGTGTAGCGTGTAGCGTGTAGCGGGTAGGGTGTAGGGTGTAGAGTGTAGGGTGTTGGGTGTAGCGTGTAGCGTGTAGGGTGTAGAGTGTAGCGTGTAGCGTGTAGGGTGTAGGGTGTATGGTGTAGGGTGTAGAGTGTAGGGTGTAGCGTGTAGGGTGTAGAGTGTAGCGTGTAGGGTGTAGGGTGTAGAGTGTAGTGTGTAGCGTGTAGGGTGTAGCGTGTAGCGTGTAGGGTGTAGAGTGTAGCGTGTAGCGTGTAGGGTGTAGCGTGTAGGGTGTAGAGTGTAGCGTGTAGGGTGTAGAGTGTAGAGTGTAGGGTGTAGCATGTAGGGTGTAGAGTGTAGCGTGTAGCGTGTAGAGTGTAGCGTGTAGGGTGTAGAGTGTAGAGTGTAGGGTGTAGCGTGTAGGGTGTAGAGTGTAGCGTGTAGCGTGTAGAGTGTAGCGTGTAGCGTGTAGCGTGTAGGGTGTAGGGTGTAGTGTGTAGCGTGTAGCGTGTAGGGAGTAGGGTGTAGCATGTAGCGTATAGGGTGTAGGGTGTAGAGTGTAGCGTGTAGGGTGTAGGGTGTAGCGTGTAGGGTGTAGAGTGTAGAGTGAAGCTTGTAGGGTGTAGGGTGTAGAGTGTAGGGTGTAGCGTGTAGCGTGTAGCGTGTAGGGTGTAGGGTGTAGAGTGAAGCGTGTAGGGTGTAGAGTGTAGCGTGTAGGGTGTAGGGTGTAGAGTGTAGGGTGTAGCGTGTAGGGTGCAGAGTGTAGCATGTAGGGTGTAGAGTGTAGCGTGTAGGGTGTAGAATGTAGCGTGTAGCGTGTAGGGTGTAGAGTGTAGGGTGTAGTGTGTAGGGTGTAGAGTGTAGCGTGTAGGGTGTAGAGTGTAGCGTGTAGCGTGTAGCGTGTAGAGTGTAGCGTGTAGCATATAGGGTGTAGGGTGTAGAGTGTAGCGTGTAGCGTGTAGCGTTTAGCGTGTAGCGTGTAGGGTGTAGGGTGTAGAGTGTAAGGTGTAGCGTGTAGGGTGTAGAGTGTAGCGTGTAGCGTGTAGGGTGTAGGGTGTAGCGTGTAGGGTGTAGAGTGTAGGGCGTAGCGAGTAGGGTGTAGAGTGTAGCATGTAGCGTGTAGCATGTACCGTGTAGCGTGTAGGGTGTACAGTGTAGGGTGTAGCGTGCAGAGTGTAGGGTGTAGCGTGTAGGGTGTAGACTGTAGCGTGTAGGGTGTAGAGTGTAGCGTGTAGCGTGTAGAGTGTAGCGTGTAGGGTGTAGCATGTAGCGTGTAGGGTGTAGAATGTAGAGTGTAGGGTGGAGAGTATAGGGTGTAGAGTGTAGCGTGTAGCGTGTAGAGTGTAGCGTGTAGCGTGTAGCGTGTAGGGTGTAGGGTGTAGAGTGTAGTGTGTAGCGTGTAGCGTGTAGGGAGTAGGGTGTAGCGTGTAGGGTGTAGGGTGCAGAGTGTAGGGTGTATGGTGTAGCGTGTAGAGTGTAGCCTGTAGGGTGTAGAGTGTAGCGTGTAGTGTGTAGAGTGTAGCATGTAGGGTGTAGCGTGTAGGGTGTAGAGTGTAGAGTGTAGGGTGTAGCTCTTTCCAATGGCCTACAAGCATAAGTGAAGCAGTGAGCAGCAGTCTCTATTAGTATAGGAGATAACAGAAAACCTTTCACATTTTTCCCCATTGGGACATAACTTCTGTTACAATGATCAGAGGTTGAAATTTTTTGCGTTTTCCTGCTCTTTCCAATGGCCTACAAGCATATATGAAGCGGTGAGCAGCAGTCTCTATTAGTATAGGACCCAATGGGGAAATGCGGAAAAATGTGAAATGTTTTCCGTTATCTCTTATACTAATAGAGACTGCTGCTCACTGCTTCACTTATGCTTGTAGGCCATTGGAAATAGAAGGAAAACGCATCATTCTAACAGAAGTTTTGACCCAGTGGGGAAATGGGGAAAAATGTGCACTATACACCCTACACTCTACAATCTACACCCTACATGCTACACCCTACCCTCTACACCCTACACCCTACACGCTACACGCTACATGCTACACTCTACACTCTACACGCTACACGCTACACCCTACACCCTACACGCTACACCCTACACCCTACTCCCTACACGCTACACGCTACACCCTACACTCTACACCCTACACCCTACACGCTACACTCTACACGCTACACGCTACACTCTACACTCTACACTCTACACCATACACCTTACACTCTACGTTCTACACCCTACACACTACACGCTACACCCTACACGCTACACTCTACGCGCTACACGCTACACTCTACCCCCTACAGGCTACACCCTACACGCTACACCCTACACTCTGCACGCTACAAGCTACAGGCTACACGCTACACTCTACACCCTACATGCTACACGCTAAACGCTACACTCTACACCCTACACGATACACGATACACCCTACACCCTACACGCTACACCCTACACTCTACACGCTACACCCTACATTGTACACCCTACACGCTACACGGTACATGCTACACGCTACATGCTACACTCAACACCCTACTCGCTACGCCCTACACTCTACACCCTATATGCTACACGCTACACTCTACACGCTACACGCTACACGCTACACTCTACACCCTACATGCTACACCCTACACTCTACACCCTACACGCTACACGCTACATTCTACACCCTACAAGCTACACTCTACACCCTACACGCTACACCCTACACCCTACACGCTACACGCTACACTCTACACCCTACACGCTACACCTTACACTCTACACCCTACACGCTACACGCTAAACGCTACACGCTACACTCTACACCCTACACGCTACACCCAACACTCTACACCCTACACCCTATATGCTACACGCTACACTCTACATGCTACACCCTACACGCTACACTCTACACCCTACACCCTACACCCTACTCTCTACACCCTACACGCTACATTCTACACCCTACACGCTACACTCTACACCCTACACGCTACACCCTACACTCTACACCCTACACCCTACACGCTACACTCTACACCCTACACGCTACACTCTACACCCTACACCCTACACGCTACACGCTACACGCTACACCCTACACTCTACACCCTACACCCTACAAGCTTCACTCTACACTCTACACCCTACACGCTACACCCTACACCCTACACGCTACACGCTACACGCTACACGCTACACTCTACACTCTACAACCTATACGCTACACGCTACACACTACACTCTACACCCTACACCCTACACGCTACACGCTACACGCTACACTCTACACGCTACACGCTACACCCTACACGCTACACGCTACACCCTACACCCTACACGCTACACTCTACACACTACACGCTACACTCTACACCCTACACACTACACTCTACACCCTACACCCTACACGCTACACTCTACATCCTACACGCTACACCCTACACTCTACACCCTAAACCCTACACCCTACACGATACACGCTACACTCTATACCCTACACGCTACACGCTACACGCTACACCCAACACTCTACACCCTACACCCTACCCGCTACACGCTACACGCTACACTCTACACGCTACACTCTACACCCTACATGCTACACTCTACACGCTACACACTACACTCTAGACCCTACACTCTACACCCTACACGCTACATTCTACACCCTACACGCTACACTCTACACCCTACACGCTACACCCTACACTCTACACCCTACACCCTACACGCTACACTCTACACTCTACACGCTACACGCTACACGCTACACTCTACACCCTACATGCTACACCCTACACTCTACACCCTACACGCTACACGCTACATTCTACACCCTACACGCTACACTCTACACCCTACACGCTACACCCTACACCCTACACGCTACACGCTACACTCTACACCCTACACGCTACACCTTACACTCTACACCCTACACCCTACACGCTACACGCTACACTCTACACCCTGCACGCTACACCCAACACTCTACACCCTACACCCTATATGCTACACGCTACACTCTACACGCTACACCCTACATGCTACACTCTACACCCTACACGCTACACCCTACACTCTACACCCTACACGCTACACGCTACATTCTACACCCTACACGCTACACTCTATACCCTACACGCTACACCCTACACTCTACACCCTACACCCTACATGCTACACTCTACACCCTACACGCTACACTCTACACTCTACACCCTACACCCTACACGCTACACGCTACACGCTACACCCTACACTCTACACCCTACACCCTACAAGCTTCACTCTACACTCTACACCCTACACGCTACACCCTACACCCTACACGCTACACGCTACACGCTACAGGCTACACCCTACTCCCTACACGCTACACGCTACACCCTACACCCTACACACTACACTCTACACCCTACACCCTACACGCTACACTCTACATCCTACACGCTACACCCTACACTCTACACCCTAAACCCTACACCCTACACGCTACACTCTACACCCTATACTCTCCACCCTACACTCTACATTCTACACCCTACACGCTACACCCTACACGCCACACTCTACACGCTACACGCTACACTCTACACCCTACACGCTACACTCTACACCCTACACGCTACACCCTACACTCTACACGCTACACCCTACATTGTACACCCTACACGCTACACGGTACATGCTACACGCTACATGCTACACTCAACACCCTACTCGCTACGCCCTACACTCTACACCCTATATGCTACACGCTACACTCTACACGCTACACGCTACACGCTACACTCTACACCCTACATGCTACACCCTACACTCTACACCCTACACGCTACACGCTACATTCTACACCCTACACGCTACACTCTACACCCTACACGCTACACCCTACACCCTACACGCTACACGCTACACTCTACACCCTACACGCTACACCTTACACTCTACACCCTACACGCTACACGCCAAACGCTACACGCTACACTCTACACCCTACACGCTACACCCAACACTCTACACCCTACACCCTATATGCTACACGCTACACTCTACATGCTACACCCTACACGCTACACTCTACACCCTACACCCTACACCCTACACTCTACACCCTACACGCTACATTCTACACCCTACACGCTACACTCTACACCCTACACGCTACACCCTACACTCTACACCCTACACCCTACACGCTACACTCTACACCCTACACGCTACACTCTACACCCTACACCCTACACGCTACACGCTACACGCTACACCCTACACTCTACACCCTACACCCTACAAGCTTCACTCTACACTCTACACCCTACACGCTACACCCTACACCCTACACGCTACACGCTACACGCTACACGCTACACTCTACACTCTACAACCTATACGCTACACGCTACACACTACACTCTACACCCTACACCCTACACGCTACACGCTACACGCTACACGCTACACTCTACACGCTACACGCTACACCCTACACGCTACACGCTACACCCTACACCCTACACGCTACACTCTACACACTACACACTACACTCTACACCCTACACACTACACTCTACACCCTACACCCTACACGCTACACTCTACATCCTACACGCTACACCCTACACTCTACACCCTAAACCCTACACCCTACACGCTACACGCTACACTCTATACCCTACACGCTACACGCTACACGCTACACCCAACACTCTACACCCTACACTCTACCCGCTACACGCTACACGCTACACTCTACACGCTACACGCTACACTCTACACCCTACATGCTACACTCTACACGCTACACACTACACTTTACACCCTACACGCTGCAGTCTACACGCTACACGCTACACTCTGCACCCTACACGCCACACTCTACACGCTACACGCTACACGCTACACGCTACACCCTACACGCTACACGTTACACTCTACACCCTACACGCTTCACTCTACACCCTACACGCTACACTCCACACCCTACACGCTACACCCTACACTCTACACCGTACACCATACACGCTACACGCTACACTCTACACCCTACACGCTACACCCTACAATCTACAAGCTACACGCTACACTCTACACCCTACACGCTACACTCTAAACGCTACACGCTACACGCTACACCCTACACCCTACACGCTACACGTTACACTCTACACCCTACACTCTACACCCTACACGCTACACCCTACACGCTACACGCTACACTCTACACCCTACACCCTACCCTCTACACCCTACACCCTACGCGCTACACTCTACACCCTATACGCTACACCCTACACTCAACACACTACACCCTACACTCTACACGATACACGCTACCCTCTAGACCCTACACCCTACACGCTACACGCTACACTCTACACCCTAAACCCTACTCGCTATGCCCTACACTCTACACCCTACACGCTACACCCTACACCCTACACGCTACACGCTACACTCTACACCCTACACGCTACACCCTACACTCTACACCCTACACCCTACACGCTACACGCTACACGCTAAACGCTACACGCTACACTCTACACCCTACACGCTACACTCTACACGATACACGCTACACTCTAGACCCTACACCCTACATCCTACACGCTACACGCTACACTCTACACTCTACACCCTACTCGCTACGCCCTACACTCTACACCCTACACGCTACACCCTACACCCTACTCGCTACGCCCTACACTCTACACCCTACACGCTACACCCTACACCCTACACGCTACACGCTACACTCTACACCCTACACGCTACACCCTACACTCTACACCATACACCCTACACGCTACACGCTAAACGCTACACCCTACACTCTACACCCTACACGCTACACCCAACACTCTACACCCTACATGCTACACGCTACATTCTACACGCTACACTCTACACCCTACACGCTACACACTACACTCTACACCCTACACCCTACACGCTACACGATACACGCTACATCCTAAACTCTACACCCTACACTCTACACCCTACACGCTACACTCTACACTCTACACCCTACACGCTACACTCTACACTCTACACCCTACACGCTACACGCTGCACCCTACACTCTACACCCTACACCCTACAAGCTTCACGCTACACTCTACACCGTACACGCTACACCCTACACTCTACACCCTACACCCTACATGCTACACGCTACACTCTACACCCTACACGCTACACCCTACACTCTACACCCTGCACCCTACACGCTACACGCTACACTCTACACCCTACACTCTACACCCTACACGCTACACCCTACACTCTACACGCTACACACTACACTCTACACCCTACACGCTACAACCTACACTCTACACCCTACACGCTACACGCTACACCCTACACTCTACACCCTACAAGCTTCACGCTACACTCCACATCGTACACGCTACACCCTACACTCTACACCCTACACACTACACGCTACACTCTACACCCTACACGCTACACCCTACACTCTACACTCTGCTCCCTACACGCTACACGCTACACCCTACACGCTACACCCTACACGCTACACCCTACACTCTACAAGCTACACCCTACACCCTACACCCTACACGCTACACGCTACACGATACACGCTACACTCTACACCCTACACGCTACACTCTACACCCTACACCCTACATGCTACACGCTACATGCTACACCCTACACTCTACACCCTACATGCTACACACTACACTCTACACCATACATTCTACACTCTACACCCTACATGCTACATCCTACATTCTACACTCGTGTAGGGTGTAGCGTGTAGCTTGTAGCGTGTAGAGTGTAGCGTGTAGGGTGTAGAGTGTAGCGTGTAGCGTGTAGTGTGTAGAATGTAGGGTGTAGAGTGTAGGGTGTAGAGTGTAGCGTGTAGGGTGTAGCGTGTAGGGTGTAGGGTGTAGAGTGTAGGGTGTAGCGTGTAGGGTGTAGAGTGTAGCATGTAGCGTGTAGGGTGTAGCGTGTAGGGTGTAGAGTGTATCGTGTAGGGAGTAGAGTGTAACATGTAGCGTGTAGGGTGTAGGGTGTAGCGGGTAGCGTGTAGAGTGTAGCCTGTAGGGTGTAGAGTGTAGCGTGTAGAGTGCAGCGTGTAGGGTGTAGAGTGTAGCGTGTAGCGTGTAGAGTGTAGGGTGTAGGGTGTAGAGTGTAGCGTGTAGGGTGTAGAGTGTAGCGTGTAGTGTGTAGAGTGTAGCATGTAGGGTGTAGCGTGTAGGGTGTAGAGTGTAGAGTGTAGGGTGTAGGGTGTAGAGTGTAGGGTGTAGCGTGTAGTGTGTAGAGTGTAGCGTGTAGCGTGTGGCGTGTAGCGGGTAGGGCGTAGGGTGTAGAGTGCAGGGTGTAGCGTGTAGCGTGTAGGGTGTAGAGTGTAGAGTGCAGCGTGTAGGGTGTAGCGTGTAGAGTGTAGCGTGTGGGGTGTAGGGTGTAGAGTGTAGGGTGTAGCGTGTAGCGTGTATTGTGTAGCGTGTAGCATGTAGGGTGTAGGGTGTAGAGTGTAGGGTGTAGCGTGTAGAGTGTAGCGTGTAGGGTGTAGGGTGTAGAGTGTAGGGTGTAGGATGTAGAGTGTAGCGTGTAGCGTGTAGGGTGTAGGGTGTAGAGTGTAGGGTGTAGCATGTAGCGTGTAGGGTGTAGAATGTAGAATGTAGAGTGTAGGGTGTAGCGTTTAGCGTGTAGCGTGTAGGGTGTAGAGTGTAGAGTGTAGCGTGTAGGGTGTAGAGTGTAGCGTGTAGCGTGTAGGGTGGAGAGTGTAGAGTGTAGGGTGTAGCGTATAGGGTGTTGAGTGTAGCGTGTAGGGTGTAGGGTGTAGGGTGTAGCGTGTAGGGTGTAGAGTGTAGCGTGTAGGGTGTAGGGTGTAGAGTGTAGGGTGTAGCGTGTAGGGTGTAGAGTGTAGCGTGTAGGGTGTAGAGTGTAGAGTGTAGCGTGTAGGGTGTAGAGTGTAGCGTGTAGCGTGTAGGGTGGAGAGTGTAGAGTGTAGGGTGTAGCGTATAGGGTGTTGAGTGTAGCGTGTAGGGTGTAGGGTGTAGGGTGTAGCGTGTAGGGTGTAGAGTGTAGCGTGTAGGGTGTAGGGTGTAGAGTGTAGGGTGTAGCGTGTAGGGTGTAGAGTGTAGCGTGTAGGGTGTAGAGTGTAGCGTGTAGCGTGTAGCGTGTAGAGTGTAGAGTGTAGCATGTGCGGCGTAGGGTGTAGAGTGTAGCGTGTAGGGTGTAGAGTGTAGCATGTAGCGTGTAGCGTGTAGAGTGTAGCGTGTAGCATGTGGGGTGTAGGGTGTAGAGTGTTGGGTGTAGCGTGTAGGGTGTAGAGTGTAGCGCGTAGGGTGTAGCGTGTAGCGTATAGGGTGTAGGATGTAGAGTGTAGGGTGTAGCGTGTAGGGTGTAGAGTGTAGCATGTAGCGTGTAGGGTGTAGAGAGTAGGGTGTAGCGTATAGCGTGTAGGGTGTAGGGTGTAAAGTTTAGTGTAGCGTGTAGGGTGTAGAGTGTAGCGTGTATTGTGTAGCTTGTAGCGTGTAGGGTGTAGGGTGTAGGGTGTTGAGTGTAGGGTGTAGCGTATAGGGTGTAGAGTGTAGCGTGTAGCGTGTGGCGTGTAGCGGGTAGGGCGTAGGGTGTAGAGTGCAGGGTGTAGCGTGTAGCATGTAGGGTGTAGAGTGTAGAGTGTAGAGTGCAGCGTGTAGGGTGTAGCGTGTAGAGTGTAGCGTGTGGGGTGTAGGGTGTAGAGTGTAGGGTGTAGCGTGTAGCGTGTATCGTGTAGCGTGTAGAGTGTAGCATGTAGGGTGTAGGGTGTAGAGTGTAGGGTGTAGCGTGTAGGGTGTAGAGTGTAGCGTGTAGCGTGTAGGGTGTAGGGTGTAGAGTGTAGGGTGTAGGGTGTAGAGTGTAGCGTGTAGCGTGTAGGGTGTAGGGTGTAGAGTGTAGGGTGTAGCGTGTAGGGTGTAGAGTGTAGCGTGTAGGGTGTAGCGTGTAGGGTGTAGGGTGTAGAGTGTAGGGTGTAGCGTGTAGGGTGTAGAGTGTAGCGTGTAGCGTGTAGGGTGTAGCGTGTAGGGTGTAGAGTGTAGCGTGTAGGGAGTAGAGTGTAACGTGTAGCGTGTAGGGTGTAGGGTGTAGCGTGTAGCGTGTAGAGTGTAGCCTGTAGGGTGTAGAGTGTAGCGTGTAGCGTGTAGAGTGCAGCGTGTAGGGTGTAGAGTGTAGCGTGTAAAGTGTAGGGTGTAGGGTGTAGAGTGTAGCGTGTAGGGTGTAGAGTGTAGCGTGTAGTGTGTAGAGTCTAGCATGTAGGGTGTAGCGTGTAGGGTGTAGAGTGTAGAGTGTAGGGTGTAGGGTGTAGATTGTAGGGTGTAGCGTGTAGTGTGTAGAGTGTAGCGTGTAGCGTGTGGCGTTTAGCGGGTAGGGCGTAGGGTGTAGAGTGCAGGGTGTAGCGTGTAGCGTGTAGGGTGTAGAGTGTAGAGTGTAGAGTGCAGCGTGTAGGGTGTAGCGTGTAGAGTGTAGCGTGTGGGGTGTAGGGTGTAGAGTGTAGGGTGTAGCGTGTAGCGTGTATCGTGTAGCGTGTAGAGTGTAGCATGTAGGGTGTAGGGTGTAGAGTGTAGGTTGTAGGGTGTAGGGTGTAGAGTGTAGCGTGTAGCGTGTAGGGTGTAGGGTGTAGAGTGTATGGTGTAGCGTGTAGGGTGTAGAGTGTAGCGTTTAGCGTGTAGCGTGTAGGGTGTAGAATGTAGAGTGTAGGGTGTAGCGTTTAGTGTGTAGCGTGTAGGGTGTAGAGTGTAGAGTGTAGCGTGTTGGGTGTAGAGTGTAGCGTGTAGTGTGTAGGGTGGAGAGTGTAGAGTGTAGGGTGTAGCGTATAGGGTGTAGAGTGTAGCGTGTAGGGTGTAGGGTGTAGAGTGTAGGGTGTAGCGTGTAGGGTGTAGAGTGTAGCGTGTAGGGTGTAGAGTGTAGCGTGTAGCGTGTAGAGTGTAGCGTGTAGCATGTGGGGTGTAGGGTGTAGAGTGTTGGGTGTAGCGTGTAGGGTGTAGAGTGTAGCGCGTAGCGTGCAGCGTGTAGCGTATAGGGTGTAGGGTGTAGAGTGTAGGGTGTAGCGTGTAGGGTGTAGAGTGTAGTGTGTAGGGTGTAGGGTGTAGCGTGTAGGGTGTAGAGTGTAGGGTGTAGCATGTAGGGTGTAGAGTGCAGCATGTAGCGTGTAGGGTGTAGAGAGTAGGGTGTAGCGTGTAGCGTGTAGGGTGTAGGGTGTAAAGTTTAGGGTAGCGTGTAGGGTGTAGAGTGTAGCGTGTATCGTATAGCGTGTAGCGTGTAGGGTGTAGGGTGTAGGGTGTTGAGTGTAGTGTAGCGTGTAGGGTGTAGAGTGTAGCGTGTATTGTGTAGCGTGTAGGGTGTAGGGTGTAGGGTGTTGAGTGTAGGGTGTAGCGTATAGGGTGTAGAGTGTAGTGTGTAGAGTGTAGGGTGTAGGGTGTAGCGTGTAGAGTGTAGCGTGTAGGGTGTAGAGTGTAGCGTGTAGCGTGTAGGGTGTTCGGTGTAGCGTGTAGGGTGTAGAGTGAAGCGTGTAGGGTGTAGAGTGTAGCGTGTAGAGTGTAGCGTGTAGAGTGTAGCGTGTAGCGTGAAGGGTGTAGGGTGTAGAGTGTATGGTGTAGCGTGTAGGGTGTAGAGTGTAGCGTGTAGCGTGTAGCGTGTAGGGTGTAGGGTGTAGGGTGTAGAGTGTAGAGTGTAGGGTGTAGAGTGTAACGTGTAGTGTGTAGGATGTAGCGTGTTGCGTGTAGCGTGTGTAGTGTAGCGTGTATGCTGTAGAGTGTAGCATGTAGCGTGTTGCGTGTAGCATGCAGCGTGTAGGGTGTAGAGTGTAGCGTGTAGCGTGTAGCGTGTGGAGTGTAGCGTGTAGGGTGTAGGGTGTAGCGTGTAGAGTGTAGCGTGTAGTGTGTAGTTTGTAGCGTGTAGCGTGTAGGGTGTAGGGTGTAGCGTGTAGGGTGTAGAGTGTAGCGTGTAGGGTGTAGGGTGTATCGTGTATCGTGTAGGGTGTAGAGTGTAGCGTTTAGCGTGTAGCGTGTAGGGTGTAGAGTGTAGCGTGTAGCGTGTAGGATGTAGCATGTAGGGTGTGGAGTGTAGCGTGTAGGGTGTAGGGTGTAGAGTGTAGCGTGTAGCGTGTAGGGTGTAGGGTGTAGAGTGTAGGGTGTAGCGTGTAGCGTGTAGGGTGTAGAGTGTAGCGTGTAGCGTGTAGCGTGTAGGGTGTAGGGTGTAGAGTGTAGGGTGTAGCGTGTAGGGTGTAGAGTGTAGCGTGTAGCGTGTAGCATGTAGGGTGTAGAGTGAAGGGTGTAGCATGTAGGCTGTAGGGTGTAGACTGTAGCGTATTGCGTGTAGAGTTTAGCGTGTAGGGTGTAGCGTTTAGCGGGTAGGGTGTAGAATGTAGAGTGTAGGGTGTATGATGTAGAGTGTAGGGCGTAGAGTGTAGCGAGTAGAGTGTAGCGTGTAGCGTGTAGGGTGTAGGGTGTAGAGTGTAGGGTGTAGCGTGTAGGGAGTAGGGTGTAGGCTGTAGCGTGTAGCATATAGCGTGTAGCGTGTAGCGCGTAGGGTGTAGAGTGTAGAGTGTAGCATGTAGCGTTTAGCGTGTAGGGTGTAGGGTGTAGTGTGTAGGGTGTAGCATGTAGGGTGTAGCGTGTAGGGTGTAGAATTTAGCGTGTAGCGTGTATCGTGTAGCGTGTAGGGTGTAGGGTGTAGAGTGTAGGGTGTAGCGTGTAGGGTGTAGAGTTTAGCGTGTAGCGTGTAGAATGTAGCGTGTAGCGTGTAGGGAGTAGGGTGTAGGGTGTAGCGTGTAGAGTGTACCGTGTAGTGTGTAGTATGTAGCGTTTAGGGTGTAGGGTGTAGGGTGTAGCGTGTAGGGTGTAGAGTGTAGCGTGTAGGGTGTAGGGTGTAGCGTGTAGCGTGTAGCATGTAGGGTGTAGAGTGAAGGGTGTAGCATGTAGGGTGTAGAGTGTAGCGTGTAGGGTGTAGAGTGTAGCGTATAGCATGTAGATTGTAGCGTGTAGGGTGTAGCGTTTAGCGGGTAGGGTGTAGAATGTAGAGTGTAGGGTGTATGATGTAGAGTGTAGGGCGTAGAGTGTAGCGTGTAGAGTGTAGCGTGTAGCGTGTAGCGTGTAGGGTGTAGAGTGTAGGGTGTAGCGTGTAGGGAGTAGGGTGTAGGCTGTAGCATGCAGCATATAGCGTGTAGCGTGTAGCGTGTAGGGTGTAGAGTGTAGAGTGTAGCATGTAGCGTGTAGCGTGTAGGGTGTAGGGTGTAGTGTGTAGGGTGTAGCATGTAGGGTGTAGCGTGTAGGGTGTAGAGTTTAGCGTGTAGCGTGTATCGTGTAGCGTGTAGGGTGTAGGGTGTAGAGTGTAGGGTGTAGCGTGTAGGGTGTAGAGTGTAGCGTGTAGCGTGTAGAATGTAGCGTGTAGCGTGTAGGGAGTAGGGTGTAGGGTGTAGCGTGTAGAGTGTAGCGTGTAGTGTGTAGTGTGTAGCGTGTAGGGTGTAGGGTGTAGGGTGTAGCGTGTAAGGTGTAGAGTGTAGCGTGTAGGGTGTAGGGTGTATCGTGTATCATGTAGGGTGTAGAGTGTAGCGTTTAGCGTGTAGCGTGTAGGGTGTAGAGTGTAGCGTGTAGCGTGTAGCTTGTAGCGTGTAGAGTGTAGGGTGTAGCGTGTAGGGTGTAGCCTGTAGGGTGTAGAGTGTAGCGTGTAGCGTGTAGGGTGTAGCCTGTAGGGTGTAGGGTGTAGCGTGTAGTGTGTAGGGTGTAGAACGTAGAGTGTAAGGTGTATGGTGTAGAGTGTAGAGTGTAGAGTGTAGCGTGTAGCGTGTAGAGTGTAGCGTGTAGGGTGTAGGGTGTAGAGTGTAGGGTGTAGCGTGTAGCGTGTAGGGAGTAGGGTGTAGGGTGTAGCATGTAGGGTGTAGAGTGTAGCGTGTAGCGTGTAGCGTGTAGAGTGTAGAGTGTAGCATGTAGCGTGTAGCGTGTAGGGTGTAGGGTGTAGAGGGTAGGGTGTAGCATGTAGGGTGTAAGGTGTAGCGTGTAGGGTGTAGATTGTAGAGTGTAGGGTGTATAGTGCACATTTTTCCCCATTTCCCCACTGGGTCAAAATTTCTGTTAGAATGATGCGTTTTCCTTCTATTTCCAATGGCCTACAAGCATAAGTGAAGCAGTGAGCAGCAGTCTCTATTAGTATAAGAGATAACGGAAAACATTTCACATTTTTCCCCATTTCCCCATTGGGTCCTATACTAATAGAGACTGCTGCTTACCGCTTCATATGTGCTTGTAGTCCATTGGAAAGAGCAGGAAAACGCAAAAAATTTCAACCTCTGATCATTGTAACAGAAGTTATGACCCAATGGTGAAATGGGGAAAATTGTGAAATGTTTTCCGTTATCTCTTATACTAATAGAGACTGCTGCTCACCGCTTCATATATGCTTGTAGGCCATTGGAAAGAGCAGGAAAACGCAAAAAATTTCAACCTCTGATCATTGTAACAGAAGTTATGTCCCAATGGGGAAAAATGTGAAATGTTTTCTGTTATCTCCTATACTAACAGAGACTGCTGCTCACTGCTTCACTTATGCTTGTAGGCCTACACACTACAGGCTACACTCTACACCCTAAACTCTACACGCTACACGCTACACTCTACACCCCACACGCTGCACTCTACACGCTACACGCTACACTCTACACCCTACAGGCTACACTCTACACGCTACACCCTACACCCTACACTCTACAATCTGCACCCTACACGCTACACCCTACACCCTACATGCTACACCTTACACTCTACACCCTACACCCTACACGCTACACGCTACAAGCTACACTCTACACTTTAAACGCTACACGCTACACACTACACCCTACACTCTGCACCCTACACCCTACACGCTACACCCTACACGCTACACCCTACTCCCTACACGCTACACGCTACACGCTACACACTACACTCTACACCCTACACCCTACACGCTACACTCTACACTCTACACGCTACACGCTACACCCTACACTCTACACCCTACACCCTACACGCTACACGCTACACGCTAAACGCTACACGCTACACTCTACACCCTACACGCTACACTCTACACGATACACGCTACACTCTAGACCCTACACCCTACACGCTACACGCTACACTCTACACTCTACACCCTACTCGCTACGCCCTACACTCTACACCCTACACGCTACACCCTACACCCTACTCGCTACGCCCTACACTCTACACCCTACACGCTACACCCTACACGCTACACGCTACACTCTACACCCTACACGCTACACCCTACACTCTACACCCTACACCCTACACGCTACACGCTACACGCTAAACGCTACACGCTACACTCTACACCCTACACGCTACACCCAACACTCTACACCCTACATGCTACACGCTACATTCTACACGCTACACGCTACACTCTACACCCTACACGCTACACCCTACACTCTACACCCTACACCCTACACGCTACACGCTAAACTCTACACCCTACATGCTACACCCTACACTCTACACGCTACACGCTACACTCTACACCCTACACGCTACAACCTACACTCTACACCCTACAAGCTACATGCTACACCCTACACTCTACACCCTACACCCTACAAGCTTCACGCTACACTCTACACCGTACACAATACACCCTACACTCTACACCCTACACCCGACACGCTACACGCTATACTCTACACCCTACACGCTACACCCTACACTCTACACCCTGCACCCTACATGCTACACGCTACACTCTACACCCTACACGCTACACCCTACACGCTACACCCTACACTCTACACGCTACACCCTACACCCTACACCCCACACGCTACACGCTACACGCTACACTCTACACCCTACACGCTACACTCTACACCCTACACCCTACATGCTACACGCTACATGCTACACCCTACACTCTACACCCTACATGCTACACACTACACTCTACACCCTACATTCTACACTCTACACCCTACACGCTACACGTTACACCATACACTCGTGTAGGGTGTAGGGTGTAGCGTGTAGCTTGTAGCGTGTAGAGTGTAGCGTGTAGGGTGTAGAGTGTAGCGTGTAGCGTGTAGTGTGTAGAGTGTAGGGTGTAGCGTGTAGGGTGTAGAGTGTAGCGTGTAGCGTGTAGGGTGTAGCGTGTAGGGTGTAGAGTGTAGCGTGTAGGGAGTAGAGTGTAACGTGTAGCTTGTAGGGTGTAGGGTGTAGCGTGTAGCGTGTAGAGTGTAGCCTGTAGGGTGTAGAGTGTAGCGTGTAGCGTGTAGAGTGCAGCGTGTAGGGTGTAGAGTGTAGCGTGTAGCGTGTAGGGTGTAGAGTGTAGCATGTAGGGTGTAGAGTGTAGCGTGTAGTGTGTAGAGTGTAGCATGTAGGGTGTAGGGTGTAGAGTGTAGGGTGTAGGGTGGAGAGTGTAGGGTGTAGCGTGTAGTGTGTAGAGTGTAGCGTGTAGCGTGTGGCGTGTAGCGGGTAGGGCGTAGGGTGTAGAGTGCAGGGTGTAGCGTGTAGTATGTAGGGTGTAGAGTGTAGAGTGTAGAGTGCAGCGTGTAGGGTGTAGCGTGTAGAGTGTAGCGTGTGGGGTGTAGGGTGTAGAGTGTAGGGTGTAGCGTGTAGCGTGTATCGTGTAGCGTGTAGAGTGTAGCATGTAGGGTGTAGGGTGTAGAGTGTAGGGTGTAGCGTGTAGGGTGTAGAGTGTAGCGTGTAGCGTGTAGGGTGTAGGGTGTAGAGTGTAGGGTGTAGGGTGTAGAGTGTAGCGTGTAGCGTGTAGGGTGTAGGGTGTAGAGTGTAGGGTGTAGCGTGTAGGGTGTAGAGTGTAGCGTGTAGGGTGTAGCGTGTAGGGTGTAGGGTGTAGAGTGTAGGGTGTAGCGTGTAGGGTGTAGAGTGTAGCATGTAGCGTGTAGGGTGTACCGTGTAGGGTGTAGAGTGTAGCGTGTAGGGAGTAGAGTGTAACGTGTAGCGTGTAGGGTGTAGGGTGTAGCGTGTAGCGTGTAGAGTGTAGCCTGTAGGGTGTAGAGTGTAGCGTGTAGCGTGTAGAGTGCAGCGTGTAGGGTGTAGAGTGTAGCGTGTAAAGTGTAGGGTGTAGGGTGTAGAGTGTAGCGTGTAGGGTGTAGAGTGTAGCGTGTAGTGTGTAGAGTCTAGCATGTAGGGTGTAGCGTGTAGGGTGTAGAGTGTAGAGTGTAGGGTGTAGGGTGTAGATTGTAGGGTGTAGCGTGTAGTGTGTAGAGTGTAGCGTGTAGCGTGTGGCGTGTAGCGGGTAGGGCGTAGGGTGTAGAGTGCAGGGTGTAGCGTGTAGCGTGTAGGGTGTAGAGTGTAGAGTGCAGCGTGTAGGGTGTAGCGTGTAGAGTGTAGCGTGTGGGGTGTAGGGTGTAGAGTGTAGGGTGTAGCGTGTAGCGTGTAGGGTGTAGCGTGTAGAGTGTAGCATGTAGGGTGTAGGGTGTAGAGTGTAGGTTGTAGGGTGTAGGGTGTAGAGTGTAGCGTGTAGCGTGTAGGGTGTAGGGTGTAGAGTGTATGGTGTAGCGTGTAGGGTGTAGAGTGTAGCGTTTAGCGTGTAGCGTGTAGGGTGTAGAATGTAGAGTGTAGGGTGTAGCGTTTAGTGTGTAGCGTGTAGGGTGTAGAGTGTAGAGTGTAGCGTGTAGGGTGTAGAGTGTAGCGTGTAGCGTGTAGGGTGGAGAGTGTAGAGTGTAGGGTGTAGCGTATAGGGTGTAGAGTGTAGCGTGTAGGGTGTAGGGTGTAGAGTGTAGGGTGTAGCGTGTAGGGTGTAGAGTGTAGCGTGTAGGGTGTAGAGTGTAGCGTGTAGCGTGTAGAGTGTAGCGTGTAGCATGTGGGGTGTAGGGTGTAGAGTGTTGGGTGTAGCGTGTAGGGTGTAGAGTGTAGCGCGTAGCGTGCAGCGTGTAGCGTATAGGGTGTAGGGTGTAGAGTGTAGGGTGTAGCGTGTAGGGTGTAGAGTGTAGTGTGTAGCATGTAGGGTGTAGAGTGCAGCATGTAGCGTGTAGGGTGTAGAGAGTAGGGTGTAGCGTGTAGCGTTTAGGGTGTAGGGTGTAAAGTTTAGGATAGCGTGTAGGGTGTAGAGTGTAGGGTGTAGCATGTAGGGTGTAGAGTGCAGCATGTAGCGTGTAGGGTGTAGAGAGTAGGGTGTAGCGTGTAGCGTGTAGGGTGTAGGGTGTAAAGTTTAGGGTAGCGTGTAGGGTGTAGAGTGTAGCGTGTATCATATAGCGTGTAGCGTGTAGGGTGTAGGGTGTAGGGTGTTGAGTGTAGTGTAGCGTGTAGGGTGTAGAGTGTAGCGTGTATTGTGTAGCGTGTAGGGTGTAGGGTGTAGGGTGTTGAGTGTAGGGTGTAGCGTATAGGGTGTAGAGTGTAGTGTGTAGAGTGTAGGGTGTAGGGTGTAGCGTGTAGAGTGTAGCGTGTAGGGTGTAGAGTGTAGCGTGTAGCGTGTAGGGTGTTGGGTGTAGCGTGTAGGGTGTAGAGTGAAGCGTGTAGGGTGTAGAGTGTAGCGTGTAGCGTGTAGAGTGTAGCGTGTAGAGTGTAGCATGTAGCGTGAAGGGTGTAGGGTGTAGAGTGTATGGTGTAGCGTGTAGGGTGTAGAGTGTAGCGTGTAGCGTGTAGCGTGTAGGGTGTAGGGTGTAGGGTGTAGAGTGTAGAGTGTAGGGTGTAGAGTGTAACGTGTAGTGTGTAGGATGTAGCGTGTTGCGTGTAGCGTGTGTAGTGTAGCGTGTATGCTGTAGAGTGTAGCATGTAGCGTGTTGCGTGTAGCATGCAGCGTGTAGGGTGTAGAGTGTAGCGTGTAGCGTGTAGCGTGTGGAGTGTAGCGTGTAGGGTGTAGGGTGTAGCGTGTAGCGTGTAGTGTGTAGTTTGTAGCGTGTAGCGTGTAGGGTGTAGGGTGTAGCGTGTAGGGTGTAGAGTGTAGCGTGTAGGGTGTAGGGTGTATCGTGTATCGTGTAGGGTGTAGAGTGTAGCGTTTAGCGTGTAGCGTGTAGGGTGTAGAGTGTAGCGTGTAGCGTGTAGGGTGTAGCATGTAGGGTGTGGAGTGTAGCGTGTAGGGTGTAGAGTGTAGCGTGTAGCGTGTAGGGTGTAGGGTGTAGAGTGTAGGGTGTAGCGTGTAGCGTGTAGGGTGTAGAGTGTAGCGTGTAGCGTGTAGCGTGTAGGGTGTAGGGTGTAGAGTGTAGGGTGTAGCGTGTATGGTGTAGAGTGTAGCGTGTAGCGTGTAGCATGTAGGGTGTAGAGTGAAGGGTGTAGCATGTAGGGTGTAGAGTGTAGCGTGTAGGGTGTATGATGTAGAATGTAGGGCTTAGAGTGTAGCGTGTAGAGTGTAGTGTGTTGCGTGTAGCGTGTAGGGTGTAGGGTGTAGAGTGTAGGGTGTAGCGTGTAGGGAGTAGGGTGTTGGCTGTAGCGTGTAGCATATAGCGTGTAGCGTGCAGCGCGTAGGGTGTAGAGTGTAGAGTGTAGCATGTAGCGTTTAGCGTGTAGGGTGTAGGGTGTAGTGTGTAGGGTGTAGCATGTAGGGTGTAGCGTGTAGGGTGTAGAATTTAGCGTGTAGCGTGTATCGTGTAGCGTGTAGGGTGTAGGTTGTAGAGTGTAGAGTGTAGCGTGTAGGGTGTAGAGTGTAGCGTGTAGCGTGTAGAATGTAGCGTGTAGCGTGTAGGGAGTAGGGTGTAGGGTGTAGCGTGTAGAGTGTAGCGTGTAGTGTGTAGTGTGTAGCGTGTAGGGTGTAGGGTGTAGGGTGTAGCGTGTAGGGTGTAGAGTGTAGCGTGTAGGGTGTAGGGTGTAGCGTGTAGCATGTAGGGTGTAGAGTGAAGGGTGTAGCATGTAGGGTGTAGAGTGTAGCGTGTAGGGTGTAGAGTGTAGCGTATAGCATGTAGAGTGTAGCGTGTAGGGTGTAGCGTTTAGCGGGTAGGGTGTAGAATGTAGAGTGTAGGGTGTATGATGTAGAGTGTAGGGCGTAGAGTGTAGCGTGTAGAGTGTAGCGTGTAGCGTGTAGCGTGTAGGGTGTAGAGTGTAGGGTGTAGCGTGTAGGGAGTAGGGTGTAGGCTGTAGCGTGCAGCATATAGCGTGTAGCGTGTAGCGTGTAGGGTGTAGAGTGTAGAGTGTAGAGTGTAGCATGTAGCGTGTAGCGTGTAGGGTGTAGGGTGTAGTGTGTAGGGTGTAGCATGTAGGGTGTAGCGTGTAGGGTGTAGAGTTTAGCGTGTAGCGTGTATCGTGTAGCGTGTAGGGTGTAGGGTGTAGAGTGTAGGGTGTAGCGTGTAGGGTGTAGAGTGTAGCGTGTAGCGTGTAGAATGTAGCGTGTAGCGTGTAGGGAGTAGGGTGTAGGGTGTAGGGTGTAGCGTGTAGAGTGTAGCGTGTAGTGTGTAGTGTGTAGCGTGTAGGGTGTAGGGTGTAGCGTGTAGGGTGTAGAGTGTAGCTTGTAGGATGTAGGGTGTATCGTGTATCGTGTAGGGTGTAGAGTGTAGCGTTTAGCGTGTAGCGTGTAGGGTGTAGAGTGTAAGCGTGTAGCTTGTAGCGTGTAGAGTGTAGGGTGTAGCGTGTAGGGTGTAGCCTGTAGGGTGTAGAGTGTAGCGTGTAGCGCGTAGCGTGTAGGGTGTAGCCTGTAGGGTGTAGGGTGTAGCGTGTAGTGTAGGGTGTAGAACGTAGAGTGTAAGGTGTATGGTGTAGAGTGTAGAGTGTAGCGTGTAGCATGTAGAGTGTAGCGTGTAGGGTGTAGGGTGTAGAGTGTAGGGTGTAGCGTGTAGCGTGTAGGGAGTAGGGTGTAGGGTGTAGCGTGTAGGGTGTACACGCTACATGCTACACTCTACACCCTACTCGCTACGCCCTACACCCTACACCCTACACGCTACACCCTACACCCTACACGCTACACGCTACACTCTACACCCTACACGCTACACCTTACACTCTACACCCTACACCCTACACGCTACACGCTAAACGCTACACGCTACACTCTACACCCTACACGCTACACCCAACACTCTACACCCTACACCCTATATGCTACACGCTACACTCTACATGCTACACCCTACACTGTACACACTACACGCTACATGGTACATGCTACACGCTACATGCTACACTCTACACCCTACTCGCTACGCCCTACACTCTACACCCTACACGCTACACCCTACACCCTACACGCTACACGCTACACTCTGCACCCTACACGCTACACCTTACACTCTACACCCTACACCCTACACGCTACACGCTACACCCTACACGCTACACCCTACACGCTACACTCTACACACTACACGCTACACTCTACACCCTACACACTACACTCTACACCCTACACCCTACACGCTACAGTCTACACCCTACACGCTACACCCTACACTCTACACCCTACACCCTACACCCTACACGCTACACGCTACACCCTACATGCTACACGCTACACGCTACACCCAACACGCTACACTCTACACCCTACACCCTACCCGCTACACGCTACACGCTACATGCTACACTCTACACTCTACACGCTACACTCTACACCCTACATGCTACACTCTACACGCTACACACTACACTCTACACCCTACACGCCACACTCTACACGCTACACGCTACACGCTACACCCTACACGCTACACGTTACACTCTACACCCTACACGCTTCACTCTACACCCTACACGCTACACTCTACACCCTACACGCTACACCCTACACTCTACACCGTACACCATACACGCTACACGCTACACTCTACACCCTACACGCTACACCCTACATGCTACACACTACACTCTACACCCTCCATTCTACACTCTACACCCTACACGCTACACCCTACACCCTACACGCTACACGCTACACACTACACGCTACACGATACACTCTACACGCTACATGCTACACCCTACACGCTACACCCTACACCCTACACGCTACACCGTACACCCTACACGCTACACCCAACACCCTACACGCTACACGCTACACTCTACACCCTACACGCTACACTCTACACCCTACACGCTACACCTTACACTCTACACCCTACACCCTACACTCTACACCCTACATGCTACACTCTACACCTTACACGCTACACCCTACACTCTACACCCTACACCCTACATGCTACACTCTACACGCTACACGATACACGCTACACGCTACACCCTACACTCTACACCCTACACCCCACACGCTACACTCTACACGCTACACCCTACACGCTGCACTCTACACTCTACACTCTACACCCTACACGCTACACGCTACACCCTGCACTCTACACCCTACACCATACCCGCTACACGCCACATGCTACAAGCTACACTCTACACACTACACGCTACACCCTACACTCTACACCCCACACCCTAAACTCTACACTCTACACCCTACACGCTACACCCTACATGTTACACTCTGCACACTACACGCTACACTCTACACCCTACACACTACACTCTACACCCTACACCCTACACTCTACACGCTACACGCTACACTCTACGCCCTACCCGCTGCACTCTACACGCTACACGTTACACTCTACACCCTACAGGCTACACTCTCCATGCTACACGTTACACCCTACACCCTACACGCTACACGTTACACTCTACTCCCTACACGCTACACTCTACACCCTACACGCTACACTCTACACCCTACACGCTACACCCTACACTCTACACCCTACACCCTACACCCTACACGCTACACGCTACACCCTACATGCTACACGCTACACGCTACACCCAACACGCTACACTCTACACCCTACACGCTACACGCTGCACCCTACACTCTACACCCTACACCCTACCCGCTACACGCTACACGCTACACGCTACACTCTACACTCTACACGCTACACTCTACACCCTACATGCTACACTCTACATGCTACACACTACACTCTACACCCTACACGCTGCAGTCTACACGCTACACGCTACACTCTACACGCTACACGCCACACTCTACACGCTACACGCTACACGCTACACGCTACACCCTACACGCTACACGTTACACTCTACACCCTACACGCTTCACTCTACACCCTACACGCTACACTCTACACCCTACATTCTACACCCTACACGCTACACCCTACATGCTACACACTACACTCTACACCCTCCATTCTACACTCTACACCCTACACGCTACACCCTACACCCTACACGCTACACGCTACACACTACACGCTACACGCTACACTCTACACGCTACATGCTACACCCTACACGCTACACCCTACACCCTACACGCTACACCGTACACCCTACACGCTACACCCAACACCCTACACGCTACACGCTACACTCTACACCCTACACGCTACACTCTACACCCTACACGCTACACCTTACACTCTACACCCTACACCCTACACTCTACACCCTACACCCTACATGCTACACTCTACACGCTACACGATACACGCTACACGCTACACCCTACACTCTACACCCTACACCCCACACGCTACACTCTACACGCTACACCCTACACGCTGCACTCTACACTCTACACTCTACACCCTACACGCTACACGCTACACCCTGCACTCTACACCCTACACCATACCCGCTACACGCCACACGCTACAAGCTACACTCTACACACTACACGCTACACTCTACACTCTACACCCTACACCCTACACTCTACACTCTACACCCTACACGCTACACCCTACATGTTACACTCTGCACACTACACGCTACACTCTACACCCTACACACTACACTCTACACCCTACACCCTACACTCTACACGCTACACGCTACACTCTACGCCCTACCCGCTGCACTCTACACGCTACACGCTACACTCTACACCCTACAGGCTACACTCTACATGCTACACGTTACACCCTACACCCTACACGCTACACGTTACACTCTACTCCCTACACGCTACACTCTACACCCTACACGCTACACCATACACGCTACACGCTACACTCTACACCCTACACGCTACACCCTACACTCTACACCCTACACCCTACACGCTACACCCTACACGCTACACTCTACACCCTACACGCTACACCCTACACTCTACACACTACACGCTACACGCTACACTCTACTCCCTACACGCTACACTCTACACGCTACAAGCTACACGCTACACCCTACACCCTACACGAGTGTAGGGTGTAGGGTGTAGCGTGTAGGGTGTAGAGTGTAGAATGTAGGGTGTAGAGTGTAGTGTGTAGCATGTAGGGTGTAGAGTGTAGGGTGTAGCATGTAGCATGTAGCATGTAGGGTGTAGGGTGTAGAGTGTAGCGTGTAGGGTGTAGAGTGTAGCATGTATCGTGTAGCGTGTAGCGTGTAGGGTGTAGGGTGTAGCGTGTAGAGTGTAGGGTGTAGCGTGTAGTGTGTAGCGTGTAGGGTGTAGAGTGTAGCGTGTAGCGTGTAGGGTGCAGGGTGTAGAGTGTAGGGTGTAGCATGTAGGGTGTAGATTGTAGCATGTAGCGTGTAGGGTGTAGGGTGTAGAGTGTAGGGTGTATCGTGTACGGTGTAGAGTGTAGCGTGAAGCTTGTAGGGTGTAGGGTGTAGAGTGTATGGTGTAGAGTGTAGGTTGTAGCGTGTAGGGTGTAGAGTGTAGCGTGTAGCGTGTAGAGTGTAGGGTGTAGCGTGTAGGGTGTAGCGTGTAGGGTGTAGAGTGTAGCGTGTAGCGTGTAGGGTGCAGGGTGTAGAGTGTAGCGTGTAGCGTGTAGGGTGTAGAGTGTAGCATGTAGCGTGTAGGGTGTAGAGTGTAGCATGTAGCGTGTAGGGTGTAGAGTGTAGGTTGTAGCGTGTAGGGTGTAGAGTGTAGCGTGTAGGGTGTAGAGTGTAGCGTGTAGGGTGTAGAGTGTAGCGTGTAGCGTGTAGCATGTAGGGTGTAGGGTGTAGTGTGTGGTGTAGCGTGTAGGGTGTAGAGTGTAGCGTGTAGGGTGTAGAGTGTAGGGTGTAGCGTGAAGGGTGAAGAGTGTAGCGTGTAGCATATAGGGTGTAGGGTGTAGCGTGTAGGGTGTAGAGTGTAGGGTGTAGCGTGTAGGGTGTAGACTGTAGCATGTAGCGTGTAGGGTGTAGGGTGCAGAGTGTATGGTGTAGCGTGTAGCATGTAGGGTGAAGGGTGTAGGGTGTAGAGTGTAGTGTAGCGTGTAGGGTGTACAGTGTAGCATGTATCGTGTAGCGTGTAGCGCGTAGGGTGTAGGGTGTAGGGTGTTGGGTGTAGCGTATAGGGTGTAGAGTGTAGCGAGTAGCGTGTAGCGTGTAGAGTGCAGCGTGTAGGGTGTAGAGTGTAGCGTGTAGCGTGTAGAGTGTAGTGTGTAGGGTGTAGGGTGTATCGTGTAGGGTGTAGAGTGTAGCATGTAGCGTGTAGCATGTAGCATGTAGAGTGTACGGTGTAGCGTGTAGGGTGTAGATTGTAGAGTGTAGGGTGTAGCATGTAGCGTGTAGAGTGTAGCGTGTAGCGTGTAGTGTGTAGCGTGTAGCGTGTAGGGTGTAGGGTGTAGCGTGTAGGGTGTAGCGTATAGGGTGTAGAGTGTAGCGTGTAGGGTGTAGGGTGTAGAGGGTAGAGTGTAGCGTGTAGGGTGTAGAGTGTAGCGTGTAGCGTGTAGCGTGTAGGGTGTAGCGTCTAGGGTGTAGAGTGTAGGGTGTAGAGTAACGTGTAGTGTGTAGGGTGTAGGGTGTAGCGTGTAGCGTGTAGAGTGTAGCGTGTAGGGTGTAGAGTGTAGCGTGTAGCTTGTAGAGTGTAGGGTGTAGCGTGTAGGGTGTAGAGTGTAGCGTGTAGCGTGTATGGTGTACGGTGTAGAGTGTAGGGTGTAGCGTGTAGGGTGTAGAGTGTAGCGTGTAGGGTGTAGAGTGAAGCGTGTAGGGTGTAGAGTGTAACGTGTAGCGTGTAGGGTGTAGAGTGTAGCGTGTAGCGTGTAGAGTGTGGCGTGTAGGGTGTAGAGTGTAGCGTGTAGACTGCAGCATGTAGGGTGTAGAGTGTAGTGTGTAGCGTGTAGAGTGTAGCATGTAGGGTGTAGAGTGTAGCGTGTAGCGTGTAGCGTGTAGCGTGTAGCAGGTAGGGTGTAGGGTGTAGAGTGTAGGGTGTACCATGTAGCGTGTAGCGTGTAGGGTGTAGAGTGTAGCGTGTTGGGTGTAGCGTGTAGGGTGTAGAGTGTAGCGTGTAGCATGTAGGGTGTAGGGTGTAGGGTGTAGAGTGTAGGGTGTAGCGTGTAGGGTGTAGAGTGTAGCGTGTAGGGTGTAGGGTGTAGAGTGTAGTGTGTAGGGTGTAGAGTGTAGCGTGTAGTGTGTAGAGTGTAGCGTGTAGGGTGTAGCGTGTAGGGTGTAGCGTGAAGCGTGTAGGGTGTAGGGTGTAGAGTGTAGCGTGTAGAGTGTAGGGTGTAGCGTGTAGGGTGTAGAGTGTAGCGTGTAGGGTGTAGAGTGTAGAGTGTAGGGTGTAGCGTGTAGGGTGTAGAGTGTAGCGTGTAGCGTGGAGAGTGTAGCGTGTAGCGTGTAGCGTGTAGGGTGTAGAGTGTAGTGTGTAGCGTGTCGCGTGTAGCGTGTAGGGAGTAGGGTGTAGCGTGTACCGTGTAGCGTATAGGGTGTAGGGTGTAGAGTGTAGCGTGTAGGGTGTAGGGTGTAGCGTGTAGGGTGTAGAGTGTAGAGTGAAGCTTGTAGGGTGTAGAGTGGAGTGTAGGGTGTAGCGTTTAGCGTGTAGGGTGTAGGGTGTAGAGTATAGAGTGTAGCGTGTAAGGTGTGGAGTGTAGGGTGTAGCGTGTAGGGTGTAGAGTGTAGCGTGTAGGGTGTAGAGTGTAGCGTGTAGCGTGTAGTGTAGCGTGTAGCATATAGGGTGTAGGGTGTAGAGTGTTGGGTGTAGCGTGTAGGGTGTAGAGTGTAGCGTGTAGCGTTTAGCGTGTAGCGTGTAGGGTGTAGGGTGTAGAGTGTAAGGTGTAGCGTGTAGGGTGTAGAGTGTAGCGTGTAGCGTGTAGGGTGTAGGGTGTAGCGTGTAGGGTGTAGAGTGTAGGGCGTAGCGAGTAGGGTGTAGAGTGTAGCATGTAGCGTGTAGCATGTACCGTGTAGGGTGTACAGTGTAGGGTGTAGCGTGTAGAGTGTAGGGTGTAGCGTGTAGGGTGTAGAGTGTAGCGTGTAGAGTGTAGAGTGTAGCGTGTAGCGTGTAGAGTGTAGCGTGTAGGGTGTAGCGTGTAGCGTGTAGGGTGTAGAATGTAGAGTGTAGGGTGGAGAGTATAGGGTGTAGAGTGTAGCGCGTAGCGTGTAGAGTGTAACGTGTAGCGTGTAGGGTGTAGGGTGTAGAGTGTAGTGTGTAGCGTGTAGCGTGTAGGGAGTAGGGTGTAGCGTGTAGAGTGTAGTGTGTAGGGTGTAGGGTGTAGCGTGTAGGGTGTAGAGTGTAGCATGTAGCGTGTAGCATGTAGCATGTAGAGTGTACGGTGTAGCGTGTAGGGTGTAGAGTGTAGCGTGTAGGGTGTAGCATGTAGCGTGTAGAGTGTAGCGTGTAGCGTGTAGTGTGTAGCGTGTAGCGTGTAGGGTGTAGGGTGTAGAGTGTAGCGTGTAGGGTGTAGGGTGTAGCGTGTAGGGTGTAGAGTGTAGAGTGAAGCTTGTAGGGTGTAGAGTGTAGAGTGTAGAGTGTAGCGTGTAGCGTGTAGCGTGTAGGGTGTAGGGTGTAGAGTGTAGAGTGTAGCGTGTAGGGTGTGGAGTGTAGGGTGTAGCGTGTAGGGTGTAGAGTGTAGCGTGTAGGGTGTAGAGTGTAGCGTGTAGCGTGTAGAGTGTAGCGTGTAGCATATAGGGTGTAGGGTGTAGAGTGTTGGGTGTAGCGTGTAGGGTGTAGAGTGTAGCGTGTAGCGTTTAGCGTGTAGCGTGTAGGGTGTAGGGTGTAGAGTGTAAGGTGTAGCGTGTAGGGTGTAGAGTGTAGCGTGTAGCGTGTAGGGCGTAGGGTGTAGCGTGTAGGGTGTAGAGTATGGCGTAGCGAGTAGGGTGTAGAGTGTAGCATGTAGCGTGTAGCATGTACCGTGTAGCGTGTAGGGTGTGCAGTGTAGGGTGTAGCGTGTAGAGTGTAGGGTGTAGCGTGTAGGGTGTAGAGTGTAGCGTGTAGGGTGTAGAGTGTAGCGTGTAGCGTGTAGAGTGTAGCGTGTAGGGTGTAGCGTGTAGCGTGTAGGGTGTAGAATGTAGAGTGTAGGGTGGAGAGTATAGGGTGTAGAGTGAAGCGTGTAGCGTGTAGAGTGTAGCGTGTAGCGTGTAGGGTGTAGGGTGTAGAGTGTAGTGTGTAGCGTGTAGCGTGTAGCGTGTAGGGAGTAGGGTGTAGCGTGTAGGGTGTAGCGTGTAGGGTGCAGAGTGTAGGGTGTAGTGTGTAGCGTGTAGCGTGTAGCGTGTAGCGTTTAGAGTGTAGAGTGTAGCATGTAGCGTGTAGCGTGTAGCGTGTAGGGTGTAGGGTGTAGAGTGTAAGGTGTAGCTTGTAGGGTGTAGGGTGTAGCGTGTAGGGTGTAGAGTGTAGTGTAGGGTGTAGGGTGTAGCGTGTAGAGTGTAGCCTGTAGGGTGTAGCGTGTAGGGTGTAGAATGTAGAGTGTAGGGTGGAGAGTATAGGGTGTAGAGTGTAGCGTGTAGCGTGTAGAGTGTAGCGTGTAGCATATAGGGTGTAGGGTGTAGAGTGTTGGGTGTAGTGTGTAGGGTGTAGAGTGTAGCGTGTAGCGTTTAGCGTGTAGCGTGTAGGGTGTAGGGTGTAGAGTGTAAGGTGTAGCGTGTAGGGTGTAGAGTGTAGCGTGTAGCGTGTAGGGTGTAGCGTGTAGGGTGTAGAGTGTAGGGCGTAGCGAGTAGGGTGTAGAGTGTAGCATGTAGCGTGTAGCGTGTAGCATGTACCGTGTAGCGCGTAGGGTGTACAGTGTAGGGTATAGCGTGTAGAGTGTAGGGTGTAGCGTGTAGGGTGTAGAGTGTAGCGTGTAGGGTGTAGAGTGTAGCGTGTAGCGTGTAGAGTGTAGCGTGTAGCGTGTAGAGTGTAGCGTGTAGGGTGTAGAGTGTAGCGTGTAGGGTGTAGAATGTAGAGTGTAGGGTGGAGAGTATAGGGTGTAGAGTGTAGCGTGTAGTGTGTAGCGTGTAGCGTGTAGCGTGTAGGGAGTAGGGTGTAGCGTGTAGGGTGTAGCGTGTAGGGTGCAGAGTGTAGGGTGTAGTGTGTAGCGTGTAGCGTGTAGCGTTTAGAGTGTAGATTGTAGCATGTAGCGTGTAGCGTGTAGGGTGTAGGGTGTAGAGTGTAGGGTGTAGGGTGTAGCGTGTAGAGTGTAGCCTGTAGGGTGTAGAGTGTAGCGTGTAGAGTGCAGCGTGTGGGGTGTAGAGTGTAGCGTGTAGAGTGTAGGGTGTAGTGTGTAGCGTGTAGAGTGTAGCCTGTAGGGTGTAGAGTGTAGTGTGTAGTGTGTAGAGTGTAGCATGTAGGGTGTAGCGTGTAGGGTGTAGAGTGTAGAGTGTAGGGTGTAGCTCTTTCCAATGGCCTACAAGCATAAGTGAAGCAGTGAGCAGCAGTCTCTATTAGTATAGGAGATAACAGAAAACATTTCACATTTTTCCCCATTGGGACATAACTTCTGTTGCAATGATCAGAGGTTGAAATTTTTTGCGTTTTCCTGCTCTTTCCAATGGCCTACAAGCATATATGAAGCGGTGAGCAGCAGTCTCTATTAGTATAAGAGATAACGGAAAACATTTCACAATTTTCCCCATTTCACCATTGGGTCATAACTTCTGTGACAATGATCAGAGGTTGAAATTTTTTGCGTTTTCCTGCTCTTTCCAATGGCTTACATGCATAAGTGAAGCGGTGAGCAACAGTTTCTATTAGTATAGGACCCAATGGGGACATGGGGAAAAATGTGAAATGTTTTCCGTTATCTCTTATACTAATAGAGACTGCTGCTCACTGCTTCACTTATGCTTGTAGGCCATTGGAAATAGAAGGAAAACGCATCATTCTAACAGAAGTTTTAACCCAGTGGGGAAATGGGGAAAAATGTGCACTATACACCCTACACTCTACAATCTACACCCTACACGCTACACCCTACATGCTACACCCTACCCTCTACACCCTACACCCTACACGCTACACGCTACATGCTACACTCTACACTCTACACGCTACACGCTACACGCTACACCCTACACTCTATACCCTACACCCTACACGCTACACCCTACACCCTACTCCCTACACGCTACAAAACACCCTACACACTACACCCTACACCCTAAACGCTACACTCTACACGCTACACGCTACACTCTACACCCTACACTCTACACCATACACCTTACACTCTACGTTCTACACCCTACACACTACACGCTACACCCTACACGCTACACTCTACACCGTACACGCTACACCCTACACACTACACCCTACACTCTACACGCTACAAGCTACACGCTACACGCTACACTCTACACCGTACACGCTACACCCTACACTCTACACCCTACACCCGACACACTACACGCTACACCCTACACGCTACACTCTACGCGCTACACGCTACACTCTACACCCTACACGCTACACTCTACGCGCTACACTCTACACTCTACACCCTACACGCTACACTCTACACCCTACACGCTACACCCTACACTCTACACGCTACAAGCTACACGCTACACGCTACACTCTACACCCTACACGCTACACCCTACACTCTACACCCTACACCCTACACCCTACACGCTACACTCCACACCCTACATGCTACACCCTACACGCTACACCCTACACGCTACACGCTACACTCTACACCCTACACGCTACACGATAAACGCTACACTCTACACCCTACACGATACACGATACACCCTACACCCTACACGCTACACTCTACACCCTACACGCTACACCCTACACCCTACACCCTACACGCTACACACTACACACTACACGCTAAACTCTACACGCTACACCCTACACCCTACACCCTACACCCTACTCCCTACACGCTACACGCTACACGCTACACTCAACACCCTACACTCTACATCATACACCCTACACTCTACATTCTACACCCTACCCGCTACACGCTACACCCTACACGCTACACTCTACACGCTATATGCTACACTCTACACCCTACACGCTACACTCTACACCCTACATGCTACACCCTTCACTCTACACTCTACATGCTACACGCTACACGCTACACCCTACACTCTACACCCTACACCCTACACGCTACACTCTACACGCTACACGCTACACTCTACACCCTACACTCTACACCCTGCACCCTAAACGCTACACGCTACACTCTACACCCTACACGCTACGCCCTACACGCTACACCCTACACTCTACACGCTACACCCTACACCCTACACGCTACACGCTACACGATACACGCTACACTCTACACCCTACACGCTACACTCAACACCCTACACCCTACATGCTACACGCTACATGCTACACCCTACACTCTACACCCTACATGCTACACACTACACTCTACAACATACATTCTACACTCTACACCCTACACGCTACACCCTACACGCTACACACTACACACTACACGCTACACTCTACACGCTACACCCTACACCCTACACTCTACTCCCTACACGCTACACGCTACGTTCTACACGCTACACGCTACACTCAACACCCTACACGCTACACGCTACATGATACACGCTACACGCTAAACTCTACACCCTACACGCTACACCCTACACGCTACATCCTACACACTACACCCTACACCCTACACGCTACATGCTACACTCTACACTCTACACCCTACACGCTACACACTACACGGTATATGCTACACGCTACAGCCTACACCCTACTCCCTACACGCTACACGCTACACCCTACACTCTACACCCTACACACTACACGCTACACGCTACACGCTACACTCTACACGCTACACGCTACACTCTACGCCCTACACTCTACATCATACACCCTACACTCTACATTCTACACCCTCCCCGCTACACGCTACACCCTACACGCTACACTCTACACGCTATACGCTACACTCTACACCCTACACGCTACACTCTACACCCTACATGCTACACCCTTCACTCTAGACTCTACATGCTACATGCTACACGCTACACTCTACACCCTACACGCTACACCCTACACTCTACACCCTACACCCTACACGCTACACGCTACACTCTACACCCTACACGCTACACGCTACACCCTACACTCTACACCCTACAACCTACACGCTACACGCTACACTCTACACCCTACACCCTACACGCTACACTCCACACCCTACACGCTACACCCTTCACGCTACACGCTACACTCTACACCCTAAACGCTACACGCTAAACGCTACACTCTACACCCTACACGATACACGATACACCCTACACCCTACATGCTACACTCTACACCCTACACGCTACACCCTACACCCTACACGCTACACGCTACAAACTACACACTACACGCTACACTCTACACGCTACACCCTACACCCTACAAGCTACACTCTACACGCTACACGCTACACTCTACACCCTACACGCTGCATGCTACACGCAACACGCTACATGCTACACTCTACACCATACACGCTACACTACTACACGCAACACGCTACATCCTACACACTACACCCTACACCCTACACGCTACACGCTACACTCTACACGCTACACGCTACACTCTACGCCCTACACTCTACATCATACACCCTACACTCTACATTCTACACCCTACCCACTACACGCTACACCCTACACGCTACACTCTACACGCTATACGCTACACTGTACACCCTACACGCTACACTCTACACCCTACATGCTACACACTTCACTCTACACTCTACATGCTATCGTGTATCGTGTAGGGTGTAGAGTGTAGCGTTTAGCGTGTAGCGTGTAGGGTGTAGAGTGTAGCGTGTAGCATGTAGCGTGTAGCGTGTAGGGTGTAGAGTGTAGTGTGTAGCGTGTAGCGTGTAGGGTGTAGGGTGTAGAGTGTAGCGTGTAGCGTGTAGGGTGTAGGGTGTAGAGTGTAGGGTGTAGCGTGTAGGGTGTAGAGTGTAGCGCGTAGCGTGTAGCGTGTAGCGTATAGGGTGTAGGTTGTAGAGTGTAGGGTGAAGCGTGTAGGGTGTAGAGTGTAGTGTGTAGCATGTAGGGTGTAGAGTGTAGCATGTAGCGTGTAGGGTGTAGAGAATAGGGTGTAGCGTGTAGGGTGTAGGGTGTAAAGTTTAGTGTAGCGTGTAGGGTGCAGCGTGTATCGTGTAGCGTGTAGCGTGTAGGGTGTAGGGTGTTGAGTGTAGTGTAGCATGTAGGGTGTAGAGTGTAGCGTGTATCATGTAGCGTGTAGCGTGTAGGGTGTAGGGTGTAGGGTGTTGAGTGTAGGGTGTAGCGTATAGGGTGTAGAGTGTAGCGTGTAGAGTGTAGGGTGTAGGGTGTAGCGTGTAGGGTGTAGAGTGTAGCGTGTAGGGTGTAGAGTGTAGCGTGTAGCGTGTAGGGTGTTGGGTGTAGCGTGTAGAGTGTAGCGTGTAGCGTGTAGCGTGAAGGGTGTAGGGTGTAGAGTGTGGGGTGTAGCGTGTAGGGTGTAGAGTGTAGCGTATAGCGTGTAGCGTGTAGGGTGTAGGGTGTAGAGTGTAGTGTGTAGGGTGTAGAGTGTAACGTGTAGTGTGTAGGATGTAGCGTGTTGTGTGTAGCGTGTAGTAGTGTAGCGTGTATGGTGTAGAGTGTAGCATGTAGCGTGTTGCGTGTAGCATGCAGCGTGTAGGGTGTAGAGTGTAGCGTGTAGCGTGTAGAGTGTAGCGTGTAGGGTGTAGCGTGTAGAGTGTAGCGTGTAGTGTGTAGTTTGTAGCGTGTAGGTGTAGCGTGTAGGGTGTAGAGTGTAGCGTGTAGCGTGTATGGTGTACGGTGTAGAGTGTAGGGTGTAGCGTGTAGGTTGCAGAGTGTAGCGTGTAGGGTGTAGAGTGAAGCGTGTAGGGTGTAGAGTGTAACGTGTAGCGTGTAGGGTGTAGCATGTAGCGTGTAGCGTGTAGCGTGTAGAGTGTGGCGTGTAGGGTGTAGAGTGTAGTGTGTAGCGTGTAGAGTGTAGCATGTAGGGTGTAGAGTGTAGCGTGTAGCGTGTAGAGTGTAGCGTGTAGCGTGTAGCGGGTAGGGTGTAGGGTGTAGAGTGTAGAGTGTTGGGTGTAGCGTGTAGCGTGTAGGGTGTAGAGTGTAGCGTGTAGCGTGTAGGGTGTAGGGTGTAGGGTGTAGAGTGTAGGGTGTAGCGTGTAGGATGTAGAGTGTAGCGTGTAGGGTGTAGGGTGTAGAGTGTAGCGTGTAGCGTTTAGGGTGTAGCGTGTAGGGTGTAGAGTGTAGCGTGTAGGGTGTAGAGTGTAGAGTGTAGGGTGTAGCATGTAGGGTGTAGAGTGTAGCGTGTAGAGTGTAGCGTGTAGGGTGTAGAGTGTAGAGTGTAGGGTGTAGCGTGTAGGGTGTAGAGTGTAGCGTGTAGCGTGTAGAGTGTAGCGTGTAGCGTGTAGCGTGTAGGGTGTAGGGTGTAGAGTGTAGTGTGTAGCGTGTAGCGTGTAGCATGTAGGGAGTAGGGTGTAGCGTGTAGCGTGTAGCGTATAGGGTGTAGGGTGTAGAGTGTAGCGTGTAGCGTGTAGGGTGTAGGGTGTAGCGTGTAGGGTGTAGAGTGTAGAGTGAAGCTTGTAGGGTGTAGGGTGTAGAGTGTAGGGTGTAGCGTGTAGCGTGTAGCGTGTAGGGTGTAGGGTGTAGAGTGTAGAGTGTAGCGTGTAGGGTGTAGAGTGTAGCGTGTAGGGTGTAGGGTGTAGAGTGTAGGGTGTAGCGTGTAGGGTGCAGAGTGTAGCATGTAGGGTGTAGAGTGTAGCGTGTAGGGTGTAGAATGTAGCGTGTAGCGTGTAGGGTGTAGAGTGTAGGGTGTAGTGTGTAGGGTGTAGAGTGTAGCGTGTAGGGTGTAGAGTGTAGCGTGTAGCGTGTAGCGTGTAGAGTGTAGCGTGTAGCATATAGGGTGTAGGGTGTAGAGTGTAGCGTGTAGCGTGTAGCATTTAGCGTGTAGCGTGTAGGGTGTAGGGTGTAGAGTGTAAGGTGTAGCATGTAGGGTGTAGAGTGTAGCGTGTAGGGTGTAGGGTGTAGCGTGTAGGGTGTAGAGTGTAGGGCGTAGCGAGTAGGGTGTAGAGTGTAGCATGTAGCGTGTAGCGTGTAGCATGTACCGTGTAGCGTGTAGGGTGTACAGTGTAGGGTGTAGCGTGTAGAGTGTAAGGTGTAGCGTGTAGGGTGTAGACTGCAGCGTGTAGGGTGTAGAGTGTAGCGTGTAGCGTGTAGAGTGTAGCGTGTAGGGTGTAGCGTGTAGGGTGTAGAATGTAGAGTGTAGGGTGGAGAGTATAGGGTGTAGAGTGTAGCGTGTAGCGTGTAGAGTGTAGCGTGTAGTGTGTAGCGTGTAGGGTGTAGGGTGTAGAGTGTAGCGTGTAGGGTGTAGAGTGTAGGGTGTAGCGTGTAGGGTGTAGAGTGTAGCGCATAGCGTGTAGCGTGTAGCGTATAGGGTGTAGGTTGTAGAGTGTAGGGTGTAGCGTGTAGGGTGTAGAGTGTAGTGTGTAGCATGTAGGGTGTAGAGTGTAGCATGTAGCGTGTAGGGTGTAGAGAGTAGGGTGTAGCGTGAAGGGTGTAGGGTGTAAAGTTTAGTGTAGCGTGTAGGGTGTAGAGTGCAGCGTGTATCGTGTAGCGTGTAGCGTGTAGGGTGTAGGGTGTTGAGTGTAGTGTAGCGTGTAGGGTGTAGAGTGTAGCGTGTATCGTGTAGCGTGTAGCGTGTAGCGTGTAGGGTGTAGGGTGTAGGGTGTTGAGTGTAGGGTGTAGCGTATAGGGTGTAGAGTGCAGCGTGTAGAGTGTAGGGTGTAGGGTGTAGCGTGTAGGGTGTAGAGTGTAGCGTGTAGGGTGTAGAGTGTAGCGTGTAGCGTGTAGGGTGTTGGGTGTAGCGTGTAGACTGTAGCGTGCAGCGTGTAGCGTGAAGGGTGTAGGGTGTAGAGTGTGGGGTGTAGCGTGTAGGGTGTAGAGTGTAGCGTGTAGCGTGTAGCGTGTAGGGTGTAGGGTGTAGAGTGTAGTGTGTAGGGTGTAGAGTGTAACGTGTAGTGTGTAGGATGTAGCGTGTTGCGTGTAGCGTGTAGTAGTGTAGCGTGTATGGTGTAGAGTGTAGCATGTAGCGTGTTGCGTGTAGCATGCAGCGTGTAGGGTGTAGAGTGTAGCGTGTAGCGTGTAGAGTGTAGCGTGTAGGGTGTAGGGTGTAGCGTGTAGAGTGTAGCGTGTAGTGTGTAGTTTGTAGCGTGTAGGTGTAGCGTGTAGGGTGTAGAGTGTAGCGTGTAGCGTGTATGGTGTACGGTGTAGAGTGTAGGGTGTAGCGTGTAGGTTGTAGAGTGTAGGGTGTAGAGTGAAGCGTGTAGGGTGTAGAGTGTAACGTGTAGGGTGTAGGGTGTAGCATGTAGCGTGTAGCGTGTAGCGTGTAGAGTGTGGCGTGTAGGGTGTAGAGTGTAGTGTGTAGCGTGTAGAGTGTAGCATGTAGGGTGTAGAGTGTAGCGTGTAGCGTGTAGAGTGTAGCGTGTAGCGTGTAGCGGGTAGGGTGTAGGGTGTAGAGTGTAGAGTGTTGGGTGTAGCGTGTAGCGTGTAGGGTGTAGAGTGTAGCGTGTAGCGTGTAGGGTGTAGGGTGTAGGGTGTAGGGTGTAGAGTGTAGGGTGTAGCGTGTAGGGTGTAGAGTGTAGCGTGTAGGGTGTAGGGTGTAGAGTGTAGTGTGTAGCGTGTAGGGTGTAGCGTGTAGTGTGTAGGGTGTAGAGTGTAGCGTGTAGGGTGTAGGGTGTAGCGTGTAGGGTGTAGAGTGTAGCGTGTAGGGTGTAGAGTGTAGAGTGTAGGGTGTAGCATGTAGGGTGTAGAGTGTAGCGTGTAGCGTGTAGAGTGTAGCGTGTAGGGTGTAGAGTGTAGAGTGTAGGGTGTAGCGTGTAGGGTGTAGAGTGTAGCGTGTAGTGTGTAGAGTGTAGCGTGTAGCGTGTAGCGTGTAGGGTGTAGGGTGTAGAGTGTAGTGTGTAGCGTGTAGCGTGTAGCATGTAGGGAGTAGGGTGTAGCGTGTAGCGTATAGGGTGTAGGGTGTAGAGTGTAGCGTGTAGCGTGTAGGGTGTAGGGTGTAGCGTGTAGGGTGTAGAGTGTAGAGTGAAGCTTGTAGGGTGTAGGGTGTAGAGTGTAGGGTGTAGCGTGTAGCGTGTAGCGTGTAGGGTGTAGGGTGTAGAGTGTAGAGTGTAGCGTGTAGGGTGTAGAGTGTAGCGTGTAGGGTGTAGGGTGTAGAGTGTAGGGTGTAGCGTGTAGGGTGCAGAGTGTAGCATGTAGGGTGTAGAGTGTAGCGTGTAGGGTGTAGAATGTAGCGTTTAGCGTGTAGGGTGTAGAGTGTAGGGTGTAGTGTGTAGGGTGTAGAGTGTAGCGTGTAGGGTGTAGAGTGTAGCGTGTAGCGTGTAGCGTGTAGAGTGTAGCGTGTAGCATATAGGGTGTAGGGTGTAGAGTGTAGCGTGTAGCGTGTAGCGTTTAGCGTGTAGCGTGTAGGGTGTAGGGTGTAGAGTGTAAGGTGTAGCGTGTAGGGTGTAGAGTGTAGCGTATAGCGTGTAGGGTGTAGGGTGTAGCGTGTAGGGTGTAGAGTGTAGGGCGTAGCGAGTAGGGTGTAGAGTGTAGCATGTAGCGTGTAGCGTGTAGCATGTACCGTGTAGCGTGTAGGGTGTACAGTGTAGGGTGTAGCGTGTAGAGTGTAGGGTGTAGCGTGTAGGGTGTAGACTGTAGCGTGTAGGGTGTAGAGTGTAGCGTGTAGCGTGTAGAATGTAGCGTGTAGGGTGTAGCATGTAGCTTGTAGCGTGTAGGGTGTAGGGTGTAGAGTGTAGTGTGTAGCGTGTAGCGTGTAGGGAGTAGGGTGTAGCGTGTAGGGTGTAGGGTGCAGAGTGTAGGGTGTAGGGTGTAGCGTGTAGAGTGTAGCCTGTAGGGTGTAGAGTGTAGCGTGTAGTGTGTAGAGTGTAGCATGTAGGGTGTAGCGTGTAGGGTGTAGAGTGTAGAGTGTAGGGTGTAGCTCTTTCCAATGGCCTACAAGCATAAGTGAAGCAGTGAGCAGCAGTCTCTATTAGTATAGGACCCAATGGGGAAATGCGGAAAAATATGAAATGTTTTCCGTTATCTCTTATACTAATAGAGACTGCTGCTCACTGCTTCACTTATGCTTGTAGGCCATTGGAAATAGAAGGAAAACGCATCATTCTAACAGAAGTTTTGACCCAGTGGGGAAATGGGGAAAAATGTGCACTATACACCCTACACTCTACACTCTACACCCTACACGCTACACTCTACACCCTACATGCTACACCCTTCACTCTACACCCTACATTCTACACGCTACACGCTACACTCTACACCCTACACGCTACACCCTACAATCTACACCCTACACCCTACACGCTACACGCTACACGCTACACTCTACACCCTACACGCTACACGCTAAACCCTACACTCTACACCCTACACCCTACACGCTACACGCTACACTCTACACCCTACACCCTACACGCTACACTCCACACCCTACACGCTACACCCTACACGCTACACGCTACACTCTACACCCTACACGCTACACGCTAAACGCTACACTCTACACCCTACACGATACACGATACACCCTACACCCTACACGCTACACTCTACACCCTACACGCTACACCCTACACCCTACACGCTACACGCTACAAACTACACACTACACGCTACACTCTACACGCTACACCCTACACCCTACACGCAACACTCCACACGCTACACGCTACACGCTACACTCTACACCCTACACGCTGCATGCTACACGCAACACGCTACATGCTACACTCTACACCCTACACGCTACACTACACACGCTACACGCAACACGCTACATCCTACACACTACACGTTACACTCTACACCCTACACTCTACACTCTACACCGTACACCCTACATGCTACACGCTACACGCTACACTCTACACCCTACACGCTACACCCTACACTCTACACCCTACACCCTTCACGCTACATGCTACACTCTACACGCTACACGCTACACTCTACACCCTACACGCTTCACTCTAGACCCTACACGCTACACCCAACACCCTACACGCTACACTCTACACTCTACACGCTACACTCTACACGCTACACCCTACACCCTACACTCTACACGCTACACTCTACACCCTATACGCTAAACCCTACACTCAACACCCTACACCCTACACCCTACACGCTACACGCTACACAATACACGCTACACTCTACATGCTACACCCTACACACTACACCCTACACGCTACACGCTACATGCTACATTCTACACTCTACACCCTACACGCTACACGCTATATGCTACACGCTACAGCCTACACCCTACTCCCTACATGCTACACGCTACACTCTACACCCTACACGCTACACCCTACACGCTACACCCTACACTCTACACGCTACAAGCTACACGCCACACGCTACACTCTACACCCTACACGCTACACGCTAAATGCTACACTCTACACCCTACACGATAAACGATACACCCTACACCCTACACGCTACACTCTACACCCTACACGCTACACCCTACACCCTACACCCTACACGCTTCACACTACACACTACACGCTACACTCTACACGCTACACCCTACACCCTACACCCTACTCCCTACACACTACACGCTACATTCTACACGCTACACGCTACACTCTACACCCTACACGCTACACCCTACACTCTACACCCTACACCCTACACGCTACACGATACACGCTACACGCTAAACTCTACACCCTACACGCTACACCCTACATGCTACACCCTACACTCTACACTCTACACCCTACACGCTACACGTTACACGCTATATGCTACACGCTACAGCCTACACCATACTCCCTACACCCTACACTCTACACCCTACACCCTACACGCTACACGCTACACTCTACACGCTACACTCTACGCCATAAACCCTACATCAAACACCCTACACTCTACATTCTACACCCTACCCGCTAAACGCTACACCCTACACGCTACACTCTACACGCTATACGCTACACTCTACACCCTACACGCTACACTCTACACCCTACATGCTACACCCTTCACTCTACACCCTACATGCTACACGCTACACGCTACACTCTACACCCTACACGCTACACCCTACACTCTACACCCTACACCCTACACGCTACACGCTACACGCTACACTCTACACCCTACACTCTACACCCTACACGCTACACGCTACACTCTACACCCTACACCCTACACGCTACACTCCACACCCTACACGCTACACGCTACACTCTACACCCTACACGCTACACGCTAAACGCTACACTCTACACCCTACACGATACACGATACACCCTACACCCTACACGCTACACTCTACACCCTACACGCTACACCCTACACCCTACACGCTACACGCTACAAACTACACACTACACGCTACACTCTACACGCTACACCCTACACCCTACACGCTACACTCCACACGCTACACGCTACACGCTACACGCTACACTCTACACCCTACACGCTGCATGCTACACGCAACACGCTACATGCTACACTCTACACCCTACACGCTACACTACACACGCTACACGCAACACGCTACATCCTACACACTACACGTTACACTCTACACCCTACACTCTACACTCTACACCCTACACCCTACACGCTACACGCTACACTCTACACCCTACACGCTACACCCTACACTCTACACCCTACACCCTTCACGCTACACGCTACACTCTACACGCTACACGCTACACTCTACACCCTACATGCTTCACTCTACACCCTACACGCTACACCCAACACCCTACACGCTACACGCTACACTCTTCACCCTACACGCTACACTCTACACGCTACACCCTACACCCTACACTCTACACGCTACACTCTACACCCTATACGCTAAACCCTACACTCAACACCCTACACCCTACACCCTACACGCTACATGCTACACAATACACGCTACACTCTACATGCTACACCCTACACACTACACCCTACACGCTACACGCTACACGCTATATGCTACACGCTACAGCCTACACCCTACTCCCTACACGCTACACCCTACACTCTACACAATACACCCTACATGCTACACTCTACACGCTACACTCTACGCCCTACACGCTACACTCTACACCCTACACGCTACACCCTTCACTCTACACCCTACATGCTACACGCTACACGCTACACTCTACACCCTACATGCACTTGGGTAGAAGTAATAAGATGTATAACTATGTGCTTAATTCTAAAACTCTGGGCAAAACCATCAATGAAAAAGACCTGGGTGTATGGGTGGATGACAGACTCATATTCAGTGGCCAGTGTCAGGCAGCTGCTACAAAGGCAAATAAAATAATGGGATGTATTAAAAGAGGCATAGATGCTCATGAGGAGAACATAATTTTACCTCTATACAAATCACTAGTTCGACCACACTTAGAATACTGTGTACAGTTCTGGTCTCCAGTGTATAAGAAAGACATAGCTGAACTAGAGCGGGTGCAGAGAAGAGCGACCAAGGTTATTAGAGGACTGGGGGGTCTGCAATACCAAGATAGGTTATTACACTTAGGGCTATTTAGTTTGGAAAAACGAAGACTAAGGGGTGATCTTATTTTAATGTATAAATATATGAGGGGACAGTACAAAGACCTTTCTGATGATCTTTTTAATCATAGACCTGAGACAGGGACAAGGGGGCATCCTCTACGTCTGGAGGAAAGAAGGTTTAAGCATAATAACAGACGCGGATTCTTTACTGTAAGAGCAGTGAGACTATGGAACTCTCTGCCGTATGATGTTGTAATGAGTGATTCATTAATTAAATTTAAGAGGGGACTGGATACCTTTCTGGAAAAGTATAATATTACAGGGTATATACACTAGATTCCTTGATAAGGCGTTGATCCAGGGAACTAGTCTGATTGCCGTATGTGGAGCCGGGAAGGAATTTTTTTCCCCATGGTGGAGTTACTCTTTGCCACATGGTTTTTTTTTGCCTTCCTCTGGATCAACATGTTAGGGCATGTTAGGTTAGGCTATGGGTTGAACTAGATGGACTTAAAGTCTTCCTTCAACATCAATAACTATGTAACTATGTAACTATGTAACTACACGCTACACCCTACACTCTACACCCTACACCCTACACGCTACACGCTACACTCTACACCCTACACGCTACACGCTACACCCTACACTCTACACCCTACACCCTACACGCTACACGCTACACTCTACACCCTACACCCTACAAGCTACACTCCACACCCTACACGCTACACCCTACACGCTACACGCTACTCTACACCCTACACGCTACACGCTAAACGCTACACTCTACACCCTACACGATACACGATACACGCTACACCCTACACGCTACACTCTACACCCTACACGCTACACCCTACACCCTACACGCTACACGCTACAAACTACACACTACGCGCTACACTCTACACGCTACACCCTACACCATACACGCTACACTCCACACGCTACACGCTGCACGCTACACTCTACACCCTACACGCTGCATGCTACACGCAACACGCTACATGCTACACTCTACACCCTACACGCTATACTACACACGCTACACGCAACACGCTACATCCTACACACTACACCTTACACTCTACACCCTACACTCTACACTCTACACCCTACACCCTACACGCTACACGCTACGCGCTACACTCTACACCCTACACACTACACCCTACACTCTACACCCTACACCCTTCACGCTACACGCTACACTCTACACGCTACACGCTACACTCTACACCCTACACGCTTCACTCTACACCCTACACGCTACACCCAACACCCTACACTCTACACCCTACACGCTACACTCTACACGCTACACCCTACACCCTACACTCTACACGCTACACTCTACACCCTATACGCTACACCCTACACTCAACACCCTACACCCTACACCCTACACGCTACACGCTACACAATACACGCTACACTCTACACCCTACACGCTACACTACACTCAACACCCTACACCCTACACCCTACACGCTACACGCTACACGATACACGCTACACTCTACAACCTACACGCTACACTAAACTTTACACCCTACACCCTACACGCTACAAACTACACCCTACTCTCTACACCCTACACGCTACATGCGGCACTCTACACCCTACATGCTACACCCTACACTCTACAACCTACACGCTACACCCTACACACTACACTCTACACCCTACACGCTACACCCTACACTCTACACCCTATACGCTACACGCTGCACGCTACGCGCTACACTCTACACCCTACACGCTACACCCAACACTCTACACCCTACACCCCACATGCTACACGCTACACTCTACACGCTACACGCTACACGCTACACGCTACACTCTACACCCTACACGCTACACTCTACACCCTACACGCTACACCCTACACTCTACACCCTACACCCTACACGCTACACTCTACACCCTACACGCTACACCCTACACCCTACACCCTACACGCTACACTCTACACCCTATACGCTACACCCTACACTCTACACTCTCCACCCTACACGCTACACTCTACACCCTACATGCTACACTCTACACTCTACACCCTACACGCTACACGCTAAACGCTACACCCTACACTCTACATTCTACACCCTACAAGCTACACGCTAAACGATACACTCTACACCCTACACGCTACACCCTACACTCTACACCCTACACCCTACACGCTACACGCTACACTCTACACCCTACACCCTACACTCTACACCCTACACCCTTCACGCTACACACTACACTCTACACGCTACACGCTACACTCTACACCCTACACGCTTCACTCTACACCCTACAACGCTACACCCAACACCCTACATGCTACACGCTACACTCAACACCCTACAAGCTACACTCTACACGCTACACCCTACACCCTACACTCTACACGCTACACTCTACACCCTATACGCTACACCCTACACTCAACACCCTACACCCTACACCCTACACGCTACACGCTACACGCTACACAATACACGCTACACTCTACACCCTACACGCTACACTACACTCAACACCCTACACCCTACACCCTACACGCTACACGATACACGCTACACTCTACACCCTACACGCTACACTAAACTTTACACCCTACACCCTACACGCTACACCCTACTCTCTACACCCTACACGCTACATGCTGCACTCAACACCCTACATGCTACACCCTACACTCTACACCCTACACGCTACACCCTACACCCTACACGCTACACCCTACACTCTACACCCTACACCCTATACGCTACACGCTGCATGCTACGCGCTACACTCTACACCCTACACGCTACACCCAACACTCTACACCCTACACCCCACATGCTACACGCTACACGCTACACGCTACACTCTACACCCTACACGCTACACTCTACACCCTACACGCTACACCCTACACTCTACACCCTACACGCCACACTCTACACCTTACACGCTACACCCTACACCCTACACGCTACACTCTACACCCTATACGCTACACCCTACACTCTACACTCTCCACCCTACACGCTACACTCTACACCCTACACGCTACACTCTACACGCTACACGCTAAACGCTACACCCTACACTCTACATTCTACACCCTACACGATACACGCTAAACGCTACACTCTACACCCTACACGCTACACCCTACACTCTACACCCTACACCCTACACGCTACACTCTACAACCTACACCCTACACTCTACACCCTACACCCTACACGCTACACTCTACACCCTACACGCTACAACCTACACTCTACACCCTACACCCTACATGCTACACTCTACACGCTACACGATACACGCTACACGCTACACCCTACACTCTACACCCTACACCCCACACGCTACACTCTACACGCTACACCCTACACGCTGCACTCTACACTCTACACTCTACACCCTACACGCTACACGCTACACCCTGCACTCTACACCCTATGCCCTACCCGCTACACGCCACACGCTACACGCTACACTCTACACACTACACGCTACACCCTACACTCTACACCCTACACCCTACACTCTACACTCTACAACCTACACGCTACACCCTACATGCTACACTCTACACACTACACGCTACACTCTACACCCTACACGCTACACTCTACACCCTACACCCTACACGCTACACTCTACACCCTACACCCTACACGCTACACTCCACACCCTACACGCTACACCCTACACGCTACACCCTACACGCTACACGCTACACTCTACACCCTACACGCTACACCCAACACTCTACACCCTACACCCCACATGCTACACGCTACACGCTACACGCTACACTCTACACCCTACACGCTACACTCTACACCCTACACGCTACACCCTACACTCTACACCCTACACGCTACACTCTACACCTTACACGCTACACCCTACACCCTACACGCTACACTCTACACCCTATACGCTACACCCTACACTCTACACTCTCCACCCTACACGCTACACTCTACACCCTACACGCTACACTCTACACGCTACACGCTAAACGCTACACCCTACACTCTACATTCTACACCCTACACGCTACACGCTAAACGCTACACTCTACACCCTACACGCTACACCCTACACTCTACACCCTACACCCTACACGCTACACTCTACAACCTACACCCTACACTCTACACCCTACACCCTACACGCTACACTCTACACCCTACACGCTACAACCTACACTCTACACCCTACACCCTACATGCTACACTCTACACGCTACACGATACACGATACACGCTACACGCTACACCCTACACTCTACACCCTACACCCCACACGCTACACTCTACACGCTACACCCTACACGCTGCACTCTACACTCTACACTCTACACCCTACACGCTACACGCTACACCCTGCACTCTACACCCTATGCCCTACCCGCTACACGCCACACGCTACACGCTACACTCTACACACTACACGCTACACCCTACACTCTACACCCTACACCCTACACTCTACACTCTACAACCTACACGCTACACCCTACATGCTACACTCTACACACTACACGCTACACTCTACACCCTACACGCTACACTCTACACCCTACACCCTACACGCTACACTCTACACCCTACACCCTACACGCTACACTCCACACCCTACACGCTACACCCTACACGCTACACCCTACACGCTACACGCTACACTCTACACCCTACACTCTACACGCTAAACGCTACACTCTACACCAGACACGATACACGATACACCCTACACGCTACACTCTACACCCTACACGCTACACCCTACACCCTACACCCTACACGCTACACACTACACACTACACGCTACACTCTACACGCTACACCCTACACCCTACACCCTACGCCCTACTCCCTACACGCTACACGCTACATTCTACATGCTACACGCTACACTCTACACCCTACACGCTACACCCTACACTCTACACCCTACACCCTACTCCCTACACGCTACACGCTACACGCTACACCCTACACTCTACACCCTACACCCTACACGCTACACGCTACACTCTACACCCTACATGCTACACCCTACACTCCACACCCTACACCCTACACGCTACACGCAACACTACACCCTACAGGCTACAAGCTACACCCTACACTCTACACCCTACACCCTACTTTCTACACGCTACACTCTACACCCTACACCCTACACGCTACACTCCACACCCTACACGCTACACCCTACACGCTACACCCTACACCCTACACGCTACACACTACACACTACACGCTACACTCTACACGCTACACCCTACACCCTACACCCTACTCCCTACACGCTACACGCTACATTCTACACACTACACGCTACACTCAACACCCTACACGCTACACCCTACACTCTACACCCTACACCCTACACGCTACTCGATACACGCTACACGCTAAACTCTACACCCTACACGCTACACCCTACACGCTACACCCTACACACTACACCCTACACCCTACACGCTACACGCTACATGCTACACTCTACACTCTACACCCTACACGCTACACGGTATATGCTACACGCTACAGCCTACACCCTACTCCCTACACGCTACACGCTACACGCTACACCCTACACTCTACACCCTAAACATACCCGCTACACGCTACACCCTACACGCTACACTCTACACGCTATACGCTACACTCTACACCCTACACGCTACACTCTACATCCTACATGCTACACCCTTCACTCTACACTCTACATGATGCACGCTACACGCTACACTCTACACCCTACACGCTACACCCTACACTCTACACCCTACACGCTACACTCTACACCCTACACGCTACACGCTACACCCTACACTCTACACCCTACACCCTACACGCTACACGCTACACTCTACACCCTACACGCTACACTCCACACCCTACACGCTACACCCTACACGCTACACCCTACACGCTACACGCTACACTCTACACCCTACACACTACACGCTAAACGCTACACTCTACACCCTACACGATACACAATACACCCTACACCCTACACGCTACACTCTACACCCTACACGCTACATTCTACACCCTACACGCTACACGCTACAAACTATACACTACACGCTACACTCTACACGCTACACCCTACACTCTACACGCTACACGCTACACTCTACACCCTACACGCTGCATGCTACACGCAACACACTACATGCTACGGCAGCACTCACCCAATTGTGGTCCAGTTCTTTATTTAGAACATGAGTAAATACAGCTTTTCGGTCCGAGGGAGTGCAGTTGGATGGGAGGTGAGCAGGTGAATGACGACAGCTGTTTCGCGCTGATCCAAGCGCTTCTACAGGTCTGGAGACAGGGGAAGTGACGCCGGCTTAAGACAGGTGAGTTAGAACAACCCACTCCTGCCTTGTGATGATGCCGCTTTATTGTTGAGCCTGACTGATGTTGATTGTTCACCTAACGTTAGAGTACCATCTGAGTTCACCCCCTTCATGGGAGGGGTTTCATCTTCTTACATACCACCCGTCTCACCAGGGAACATGATAGATTTGTTCGAGACCCTCGTGTTAAGGGACGTGGAAGCCCTTATTTATAAGAAGGCTCCCTCTAATCTAGCTAACTCCGAGAGGATGGCGTTGAGAGAAATGGCGGGGTGGTCTGATGTAATTCTGCGTCCAGCGGATAAAGGTGGAAAAACAGTTTTGTTGTCTAGGGAGGCGTACGAGAGGGAAGCGTTACGGCAGCTTTCGGATGGGGGCACATATCGGAGATTGTTGAAAGATCCCACTAATAAATTTAAGAATGAATTGCAGTCATTTTTGAGGGTTTCAGTTTTGAAAGGAGTGATTACTCAGAAAAAAGCAGAAAAACTTTTTCCACCCTTTCCTACCAAACCTCATTGGTATTATCTTCCCAAAGTTCATAAATCGGTCACCCAGCCTCCTGGAAGACCGATTGTCTCAGGGGTTGGGTCACTAACTGAACCCCTCTCGCAATACCTGGAATGGCTGCTACATCCCTTACTTGCCTCTGTCCCTTCCCACACCCGGGACACCAAGTCGTTTTTGCAAAGCATTCATGGGTTTGCATGGCAGCCGGGGTTCTCCTTGGCGTCCATTGACGTGGTCAATCTGTATACCAGTATCCCCCAATCACTTGGGGTCGACTGCATCAGGCGTGTTTTATACACTACTGATAGGAGCCGGCCCTTTGTTGATTTTGTGTGCGATGGGTTGAGTTTTATACTCACCCATAACGCCTTCACTTTTTTGGACACATGGTATCAGCAGACCACTGGGACCGCCATGGGGACCCCGGTTGCATGCACTTTCGCCAATTTGTTTTTGGCGGTGTTTGAGGAGAATTATGTATACTCGGCTAAAAACGCCTTCCTCAAACACATTAGACTATTTTTGAGATATGTCGACGATGTGTTCCTGGTGTGGGACGGCACAGAGGAGGAGTTTGAGGATTTTGTTAGTCATCTTAACACTACTAATCAGATGGGCATGTCATTCACTTCAGTATTTGGGGGAAGTCGGTTAGAGTTTTTGGACGTGCTGGTCACTATTGAGGAAGGTGATATCTGTACATCGGTTTATCGCAAACCCACTGCCACAAATTCGATTCTGCACTTCAATAGCTTCCATCCGAAACATGTCAAACGCTCACTCCCTTATAGTCAGTTATTACGCACACGAAGGGTGAACAATACTCAGAGGGGATTTACAAGACAAGCTGGGGAACTCCGCCAACGTCTGATGGAGAGGGGGTATCCGAAAACTCTGCTGGATACAGCCATGGAAAGAGTGAGCTCCACTACTGATGAGTGCAATAGAAGTAGACAGAGTCCAGTTGAACCCCGTTTTACCTTTTGCTTTAAATATGGTCCGTTAGACCAGGAGATCCGTGCATCATTGAGACGTCATTGGCACGTTCTTGAAAGGGATAGAGATCTCACAGGCAAGGCGTCGGGAGGGCCGTTAATTTCGAATAGGAGGAGCACACGGATCAGAGATATTCTGGTTCGCAATAGGTTAGTAGGTACGCAGAATAATTGGTTAGAGAAATCGACTCTGAAAGGTAATTACCGTTGTGGCCATTGTCACTTTTGTGCACGACATGTCATTGGACGGAGGATGAATATAGGTCCCATTACACACACGATAAGCCAGTTTATTTCCTGTAAGACTGACTATGTAGTTTATGTCGTCTTCTGTCCTTGCAGAAGATTTTATATTGGCAAAACAATACGTCAGATGTACGTGCGGTTTAGGGAACATGTCCGCTCCATTCAGACAGGAAAAGGCGTCCCCAGACTTATCAATCATGTAAGGGAAATACACGAAGGTAATGCGGATGTCCTCACGTTTGCTGGTATAGAGCGAGTGGTATTACCAGCGGGAGGAGGGGATTTGCATAAACTGTTATTGAGAGCAGAAGCCAGGTGGATCATGCGCACCAACGCGACCGGCCCTGCTGGCTTCAATGACAGAATCGATATGGCTGTGTTCTTGTAAAATCCCCCCTCCCCTGTACTTTATCGCAGGAGTCTGGAGTACTCTGTCATTTTGGTGCTATGTCTCCCTTTCTTTCTCTTTGGAGAGATCTGCTGCCGTGAGTATCAGGGACACCAATATGTCTATATAATTGGTTATTTCTGTGTTTAGGTAGTGGATATTAATCCTGATAAAGTGGAATATGTGTTTAGAACAAAAGTTTGATAGATATGATGTTTTGTCCTTCCTGGGGCTCGTCCTAGGGTCCGTCATTCAGGGTTTTTGTATTTGCATTTTGTTTTATTTTAATTCACATGTTGTTTAATATGCACCTGTTTCTATTGGAACAGGGTTTGTGGGCGTACAGCGAGGCAGGAGTGGGTTGTTCTAACTCACCTGTCTTAAGCCGGCGTCACTTCCCCTGTCTCCAGACCTGTAGAAGCGCTTGGATCAGCGCGAAACAGCTGTCGTCATTCACCTGCTCACCTCCCATCCAACTGCACTCCCTCGGACCGAAAAGCTGTATTTACTCATGTTCTAAATAAAGAACTGGACCACAATTGGGTGAGTGCTGCCGCATTTTTCTGTTGTTGATCTTCTGGATTGCTTCTATTTTCTCATGCGAGCACCTCCTATATTTCATTCAGCTTGTCACCACTCACCGCTGTTGACCTTCGGTCTGCACACACAGGCTGTGCAGCTTACTTTTTTCCTTTTGCATCGGACACTACATGCTACACTCTACACCATACACGCTACAGTACTACACGCTACACGCAACACGCTACATCCTACACACTACACGTTACACTCTACTCCCTACACTCTACACTCTACACCCTACACCCTACACGCTACACGCTACACGCTACACTCTACACCCTACACGCTACACCCTACACTCTACAACCTACACCCTTCATGCTACACGCTACACTCTACACGCTACACGCTACACTCTACACCCTACACGCTTCACTCTACACCCTACACGCTACACCCAACACCCTACACGCTACACGCTACACTCTACACCCTACACGCTGCATGCTACACGCAACACACTACATGCTACACTCTACACCATACACGCTACACTACTACACGCTACACGCAACACGCTACATCCTACACACTACACGTTACACTCTACTCCCTACACTCTACACTCTACACTCTACACCCTACACCCTACACGCTACACGCTACACTCTACACCCTACACGCTACACCCTACACTCTACAACCTACACCCTTCATGCTACACGCTACACGCTACACTCTACACGCTACACGCTACACTCTACACCCTACACGCTTCACTCTACACCCTACACGCTACACCCAACACCCTACACGCTACACGCTACACTCTACACCCTACACGCTACACTCTACACCCTACACGCTACACCCTACACGCTACACACTACACACTACACGCTACACTCTACACGCTACACCCTACACCCTACACCCTACACCCTACTCCCTACATGCTACACGCTACATTCTACACGCTACACGCTACACTCAACACCCTACACGCTACACCCTACACTCTACACCCTACACCCTACACGCTACATGATACACGCTACACGCTAAACTCTACACCCTACAAGCTACACCCTACACGCTACGCCCTACACACTACACCCTACACCCTACACGCTACACGCTACATGCTACACTCTACACTCTACACCCTACATGCTACACGCTACACGGTATATGCTACACGCTACAGCCTACACCCTACTCCCTACACGCTACACGCTACACCCTACACTCTACACCCTAAACCCTACCCGCTACACGCTACACCCTACACGCTACACTCTACACGCTATACGCTACACTCTACACCCTACACGCTACACCCAACACCCTACACGCTACACGCTACACTCTACACCCTACACGCTGCATGCTACACGCAACACACTACATGCTACACTCTACACCATACACGCTACACTACTTCACGCTACACGCAACACGCTACATCCTACACACTACACGTTACACTCTACTCCCTACACTCTACACTCTACACTCTACACCCTACACCCTACACGCTACACGCTACACTCTACACCCTACACGCTACACCCTACACTCTACAACCTACACCCTTCATGCTACACGCTACACGCTACACTCTACACGCTACACGCTACACTCTACACCCTACACGCTTCACTCTACACCCTACACGCTACACCCAACACCCTACACGCTACACGCTACACTCTACACCCTACACGCTACACTCTACACCCTACACGCTACACCCTACACGCTACACACTACACACTACACGCTACACTCTACACGCTACACCCTACACCCTACACCCTACACCCTACTCCCTACATGCTACACGCTACATTCTACACGCTACACGCTACACTCAACACCCTACACGCTACACCCTACACTCTACACCCTACACCCTACACGCTACATGATACACGCTACACGCTAAACTCTACACCCTACAAGCTACACCCTACACGCTACGCCCTACACACTACACCCTACACCCTACACGCTACACGCTACATGCTACACTCTACACTCTACACCCTACATGCTACACGCTACACGGTATATGCTACACGCTACAGCCTACACCCTACTCCCTACACGCTACACGCTACACCCTACACTCTACACCCTAAACCCTACCCGCTACACGCTACACCCTACACGCTACACTCTACACGCTATACGCTACACTCTACACCCTACACGCTACACTCTACATCCTACATGCTACACCCTTCACTCTACACTCTACATGATGCACGCTACACGCTACACTCTACACCCTACACACTACAACCTACACTCTACACCCTACACCCTACACGCTACACGCTACACGCTACACTCTACACCCTACACGCTACACGCTACACCCTACACTCTACACCCTACACCGTACACGCTACACGCTACACTCTACACCCTACACGCTACACTCCACACCCTACACGCTACACCCTACACGCTACACCCTACACGCTACACGCTACACTCTACACCCTACACGCTACACGCTAAACGCTACACTCTACACCCTACACGATACACGATACACCCTACACGCTACACTCTACACCCTACATGCTACATCCTACACCCTACACGCTACACGCTACAAACTACACACTACACGCTACACTCTACACGCTACACCCTACACCCTACACGCTACACGCTACACGCTACACTCTACACCCTACACGCTGCATGCTACACGCAACACACTACATGCTACACTCTACACCATACACGCTACACTACTACACGCTACACGCAACACGCTACATCCTACACACTACACGTTACACTCTACTCCCTACACTCTACACTCTACACCCTACACCCTACACGCTACACGCTACACGCTACACTCTACACCCTACACGCTACACCCTACACTCTACACCCTACACCCTTCATGCTACACGCTACACGCTACACTCTACACGCTACACGCTACACTCTACACCCTACACGCTTCACTCTACACCCTACACGCTACACCCAACACCCTATACGCTACACGCTACACTCTACACCCTACACGCTACACTCTACACCCTACACGCTACACCCTACACGCTACACACTACACACAACACGCTACACTCTACACGCTACACCCTACACCCTACACCCTACACCCTACTCCCTACACGCTACACGCTACATTCTACACGCTACACGCTACATTCAACACCCTACACGCTACACCCTACACTCTACACCCTACACCCTACACGCTACATGATACACGCTACACGCTAAACTCTACACCCTACACTCTACACCCTACACGCTACACCCTACACACTACACCCTACACCCTACACGCTACACGCTACATGCTACACTCTACACTCTACACCCTACACGCTACACGGTATATGCTACACGCTACAGCCTACACCCTACTCCCTACACGCTACACGCTACACCCTACACTCTACACCCTACACACAACACACTACACGCTACACGCTACACTCTACATGCTACACGCTACACTCTACGCGCTACACTCTACATCATACACCCTACACTCTACATTCTACACCCTACCCGCTACACGCTACACCTTACACGCTACACTCTACATGCTATACGCTACACTCTACACCCTACACGCTACACTCTACACCCTACATGCTACACCATTCACTCTAGACCCTACATGCTACACGCTACACGCTACACTCTACACCCTACACGCTACACCCTACACTCTACACCCTACACCCTACACGCTACACGCTACACGCTACACTCTACACCCTACACGCTACACGCTACACCCTACACTCTACACCCTACACCCTACACGCTACACGCTACACTCTACACCCTACACCCTACACGCTACACTCCACACCCTACACGCTACACCCTTCACGCTACACGCTACACTCTACACCCTACACGCTACACGCTAAACGCTACACTCTACACCCTACATGATACACGATACACCCTACACCCTACACGCTACACTCTACACTCTACACGCTACACCCTACACCCTACACGCTACACTCTACACGCTACACGCTACACTCTATACCCTACACGCTGCATGCTACACGCAACACGCTACATGCTACACTCTACACCATACACGCTACACTACTACACGCTACACGCAACACGCTACATCCTACACACTACACCCTACACCCTACACGCTACACGCTACACTCTACACGCTACACGCTACACTGTACGCCCTACACTCTACATCATACACCCTACACTCTACATTCTACACTCTATCCGCTACAAGCTACACCCTACACGCTACACTCTACACTCTACACTCTACACCCTACACGCTACGCTCTACACCCTACATGCTACACCCTTCACTCTACACTCTACATGCTATCGTGTATCGTGTAGGGTGTAGAGTGTAGCGTTTAGCGTGTAGCGTGTAGGGTGTAGAGTGTAGCGTGTAGCGTGTAGGGTGTAGAGTGTAGGGTGTAGCGTGTAGCGTGTAGGGTGTAGAGTGTAGCGCGTAGCGTGTAGGGTGTAGGGTGTAGGGTGTTGAGTGTAGGGTGTAGCGTATAGGGTGTAGAGTGTAGCGTGTAGAATGTAGGGTGTAGGGTGTAGCGTGTAGGGTGTAGAGTGTAGCGTGTAGGGTGTAGAGTTTAGCGTGTAGCGTGTAGGGTGTTGGGTGTAGCGTGTAGAGTGTAGCGTGTAGCGTGAAGGGTGTAGGGTGTAGAGTGTGGGGTGTAGCGTGTAGGGTGTAGAGTGTAGCGTGTAGCGTGTAGCGTGTAGGGTGTAGGGTGTAGAGTGTAGAGTGTAGGGTGTAGAGTGTAACGTGTAGTGTGTAGGATGTAGCGTGTTGCGTGTAGCGTGTAGTAGTGTAGCGTGTATGGTGTAGAGTGTAGCATGTAGCGTGTTGCGTGTAGCATGCAGTGTGTAGGGTGTAGAGTGTAGTGTGTAGCGTGTAGCGTGTAGAGTGTAGCGTGTAGGGTGTAGGGTGTAGCGTGTAGAGTGTAGCGTGTAGTGTGTAGTTTGTAGCATGTAGGTGTAGCGTGTAGGGTGTAGAGTGTAGCGTGTAGCGTGTATGGTGTACGGTGTAGAGTGTAGGGTGTAGCGTGTAGGTTGTAGAGTGTAGCGTGTAGGGTGTAGAGTGAAGCGTGTAGGGTGTAGAGTGTAACGTGTAGCGTGTAGGGTGTAGAGTGTAGCGTGTAGCGTGTAGAGTGTGGCATGTAGGGTGTAGAGTGTAGTGTGTAGCGTGTAGAGTGTAGCATGTAGGATGTAGAGTGTAGCGTGTAGCGTGTAGAGTGTAGCGTGTAGCGTGTAGCGTGTAGCGGGTAGGGTGTAGGGTGTAGAGTGTAGGGTGTTGGGTGTAGCGTGTAGCGTGTAGGGTGTAGAGTGTAGCGTGTAGCGTGTAGGGTGTAGGGTGTATGGTGTAGGGTGTAGAGTGTAGGGTGTAGCGTGTAGGGTGTAGAGTGTAGCGTGTAGGGTGTAGGGTGTAGAGTGTAGTGTGTAGCGTGTAGGGTGTAGCGTGTAGCGTGTAGGGTGTAGAGTGTAGCGTGTAGCGTGTAGGGTGTAGCGTGTAGGGTGTAGAGTGTAGCGTGTAGGGTGTAGAGTGTAGAGTGTAGGGTGTAGCATGTAGGGTGTAGAGTGTAGCGTGTAGCGTGTAGAGTGTAGCGTGTAGGGTGTAGAGTGTAGAGTGTAGGGTGTAGCGTGTAGGGTGTAGAGTGTAGCGTGTAGCGTGTAGAGTGTAGCGTGTAGCGTGTAGCGTGTAGGGTGTAGGGTGTAGTGTGTAGCGTGTAGCGTGTAGGGAGTAGGGTGTAGCATGTAGCGTATAGGGTGTAGGGTGTAGAGTGTAGCGTGTAGGGTGTAGGGTGTAGCGTGTAGGGTGTAGAGTGTAGAGTGAAGCTTGTAGGGTGTAGGGTGTAGAGTGTAGGGTGTAGCGTGTAGCGTGTAGCGTGTAGGGTGTAGGGTGTAGAGTGAAGCGTGTAGGGTGTAGAGTGTAGCGTGTAGGGTGTAGGGTGTAGAGTGTAGGGTGTAGCGTGTAGGGTGCAGAGTGTAGCATGTAGGGTGTAGAGTGTAGCGTGTAGGGTGTAGAATGTAGCGTGTAGCGTGTAGGGTGTAGAGTGTAGGGTGTAGTGTGTAGGGTGTAGAGTGTAGCGTGTAGGGTGTAGAGTGTAGCGTGTAGCGTGTAGCGTGTAGAGTGTAGCGTGTAGCATATAGGGTGTAGGGTGTAGAGTGTAGCGTGTAGCGTGTAGCGTTTAGCGTGTAGCGTGTAGGGTGTAGGGTGTAGAGTGTAAGGTGTAGCGTGTAGGGTGTAGAGTGTAGCGTGTAGCGTGTAGGGTGTAGGGTGTAGCGTGTAGGGTGTAGAGTGTAGGGCGTAGCGAGTAGGGTGTAGAGTGTAGCATGTAGCGTGTAGCATGTACCGTGTAGCGTGTAGGGTGTACAGTGTAGGGTGTAGCGTGCAGAGTGTAGGGTGTAGCGTGTAGGGTGTAGACTGTAGCGTGTAGGGTGTAGAGTGTAGCGTGTAGCGTGTAGAGTGTAGCGTGTAGGGTGTAGCATGTAGCGTGTAGGGTGTAGAATGTAGAGTGTAGGGTGGAGAGTATAGGGTGTAGAGTGTAGCGTGTAGCGTGTAGAGTGTAGCGTGTAGCGTGTAGCGTGTAGGGTGTAGGGTGTAGAGTGTAGTGTGTAGCGTGTAGCGTGTAGGGAGTAGGGTGTAGCGTGTAGGGTGTAGGGTGCAGAGTGTAGGGTGTATGGTGTAGCGTGTAGAGTGTAGCCTGTAGGGTGTAGAGTGTAGCGTGTAGTGTGTAGAGTGTAGCATGTAGGGTGTAGCGTGTAGGGTGTAGAGTGTAGAGTGTAGGGTGTAGCTCTTTCCAATGGCCTACAAGCATAAGTGAAGCAGTGAGCAGCAGTCTCTATTAGTATAGGAGATAACAGAAAACCTTTCACATTTTTCCCCATTGGGACATAACTTCTGTTACAATGATCAGAGGTTGAAATTTTTTGCGTTTTCCTGCTCTTTCCAATGGCCTACAAGCATATATGAAGCGGTGAGCAGCAGTCTCTATTAGTATAGGACCCAATGGGGAAATGCGGAAAAATGTGAAATGTTTTCCGTTATCTCTTATACTAATAGAGACTGCTGCTCACTGCTTCACTTATGCTTGTAGGCCATTGGAAATAGAAGGAAAACGCATCATTCTAACAGAAGTTTTGACCCAGTGGGGAAATGGGGAAAAATGTGCACTATACACCCTACACTCTACAATCTACACCCTACATGCTACACCCTACCCTCTACACCCTACACCCTACACGCTACACGCTACATGCTACACTCTACACTCTACACGCTACACGCTACACCCTACACCCTACACGCTACACCCTACACCCTACTCCCTACACGCTACACGCTACACCCTACACTCTACACCCTACACCCTACACGCTACACTCTACACGCTACACGCTACACTCTACACTCTACACTCTACACCATACACCTTACACTCTACGTTCTACACCCTACACACTACACGCTACACCCTACACGCTACACTCTACGCGCTACACGCTACACTCTACCCCCTACAGGCTACACCCTACACGCTACACCCTACACTCTGCACGCTACAAGCTACAGGCTACACGCTACACTCTACACCCTACATGCTACACGCTAAACGCTACACTCTACACCCTACACGATACACGATACACCCTACACCCTACACGCTACACCCTACACTCTACACGCTACACCCTACATTGTACACCCTACACGCTACACGGTACATGCTACACGCTACATGCTACACTCAACACCCTACTCGCTACGCCCTACACTCTACACCCTATATGCTACACGCTACACTCTACACGCTACACGCTACACGCTACACTCTACACCCTACATGCTACACCCTACACTCTACACCCTACACGCTACACGCTACATTCTACACCCTACAAGCTACACTCTACACCCTACACGCTACACCCTACACCCTACACGCTACACGCTACACTCTACACCCTACACGCTACACCTTACACTCTACACCCTACACGCTACACGCTAAACGCTACACGCTACACTCTACACCCTACACGCTACACCCAACACTCTACACCCTACACCCTATATGCTACACGCTACACTCTACATGCTACACCCTACACGCTACACTCTACACCCTACACCCTACACCCTACTCTCTACACCCTACACGCTACATTCTACACCCTACACGCTACACTCTACACCCTACACGCTACACCCTACACTCTACACCCTACACCCTACACGCTACACTCTACACCCTACACGCTACACTCTACACCCTACACCCTACACGCTACACGCTACACGCTACACCCTACACTCTACACCCTACACCCTACAAGCTTCACTCTACACTCTACACCCTACACGCTACACCCTACACCCTACACGCTACACGCTACACGCTACACGCTACACTCTACACTCTACAACCTATACGCTACACGCTACACACTACACTCTACACCCTACACCCTACACGCTACACGCTACACGCTACACTCTACACGCTACACGCTACACCCTACACGCTACACGCTACACCCTACACCCTACACGCTACACTCTACACACTACACGCTACACTCTACACCCTACACACTACACTCTACACCCTACACCCTACACGCTACACTCTACATCCTACACGCTACACCCTACACTCTACACCCTAAACCCTACACCCTACACGATACACGCTACACTCTATACCCTACACGCTACACCCTACACGCTACACCCTACACTCTACACCCTACACCCTACACGCTACACTCTACAACCTACACCCTACACTCTACACCCTACACCCTACACGCTACACTCTACACCCTACACGCTACAACCTACACTCTACACCCTACACCCTACATGCTACACTCTACACGCTACACGATACACGCTACACGCTACACCCTACACTCTACACCCTACACCCCACACGCTACACTCTACACGCTACACCCTACACGCTGCACTCTACACTCTACACTCTACACCCTACACGCTACACGCTACACCCTGCACTCTACACCCTATGCCCTACCCGCTACACGCCACACGCTACACGCTACACTCTACACACTACACGCTACACCCTACACTCTACACCCTACACCCTACACTCTACACTCTACAACCTACACGCTACACCCTACATGCTACACTCTACACACTACACGCTACACTCTACACCCTACACGCTACACTCTACACCCTACACCCTACACGCTACACTCTACACCCTACACCCTACACGCTACACTCCACACCCTACACGCTACACCCTACACGCTACACCCTACACGCTACACGCTACACTCTACACCCTACACGCTACACCCAACACTCTACACCCTACACCCCACATGCTACACGCTACACGCTACACGCTACACTCTACACCCTACACGCTACACTCTACACCCTACACGCTACACCCTACACTCTACACCCTACACGCTACACTCTACACCTTACACGCTACACCCTACACCCTACACGCTACACTCTACACCCTATACGCTACACCCTACACTCTACACTCTCCACCCTACACGCTACACTCTACACCCTACACGCTACACTCTACACGCTACACGCTAAACGCTACACCCTACACTCTACATTCTACACCCTACACGCTACACGCTAAACGCTACACTCTACACCCTACACGCTACACCCTACACTCTACACCCTACACCCTACACGCTACACTCTACAACCTACACCCTACACTCTACACCCTACACCCTACACGCTACACTCTACACCCTACACGCTACAACCTACACTCTACACCCTACACCCTACATGCTACACTCTACACGCTACACGATACACGATACACGCTACACGCTACACCCTACACTCTACACCCTACACCCCACACGCTACACTCTACACGCTACACCCTACACGCTGCACTCTACACTCTACACTCTACACCCTACACGCTACACGCTACACCCTGCACTCTACACCCTATGCCCTACCCGCTACACGCCACACGCTACACGCTACACTCTACACACTACACGCTACACCCTACACTCTACACCCTACACCCTACACTCTACACTCTACAACCTACACGCTACACCCTACATGCTACACTCTACACACTACACGCTACACTCTACACCCTACACGCTACACTCTACACCCTACACCCTACACGCTACACTCTACACCCTACACCCTACACGCTACACTCCACACCCTACACGCTACACCCTACACGCTACACCCTACACGCTACACGCTACACTCTACACCCTACACTCTACACGCTAAACGCTACACTCTACACCAGACACGATACACGATACACCCTACACGCTACACTCTACACCCTACACGCTACACCCTACACCCTACACCCTACACGCTACACACTACACACTACACGCTACACTCTACACGCTACACCCTACACCCTACACCCTACGCCCTACTCCCTACACGCTACACGCTACATTCTACATGCTACACGCTACACTCTACACCCTACACGCTACACCCTACACTCTACACCCTACACCCTACTCCCTACACGCTACACGCTACACGCTACACCCTACACTCTACACCCTACACCCTACACGCTACACGCTACACTCTACACCCTACATGCTACACCCTACACTCCACACCCTACACCCTACACGCTACACGCAACACTACACCCTACAGGCTACAAGCTACACCCTACACTCTACACCCTACACCCTACTTTCTACACGCTACACTCTACACCCTACACCCTACACGCTACACTCCACACCCTACACGCTACACCCTACACGCTACACCCTACACCCTACACGCTACACACTACACACTACACGCTACACTCTACACGCTACACCCTACACCCTACACCCTACTCCCTACACGCTACACGCTACATTCTACACACTACACGCTACACTCAACACCCTACACGCTACACCCTACACTCTACACCCTACACCCTACACGCTACTCGATACACGCTACACGCTAAACTCTACACCCTACACGCTACACCCTACACGCTACACCCTACACACTACACCCTACACCCTACACGCTACACGCTACATGCTACACTCTACACTCTACACCCTACACGCTACACGGTATATGCTACACGCTACAGCCTACACCCTACTCCCTACACGCTACACGCTACACGCTACACCCTACACTCTACACCCTAAACATACCCGCTACACGCTACACCCTACACGCTACACTCTACACGCTATACGCTACACTCTACACCCTACACGCTACACTCTACATCCTACATGCTACACCCTTCACTCTACACTCTACATGATGCACGCTACACGCTACACTCTACACCCTACACGCTACACCCTACACTCTACACCCTACACGCTACACTCTACACCCTACACGCTACACGCTACACCCTACACTCTACACCCTACACCCTACACGCTACACGCTACACTCTACACCCTACACGCTACACTCCACACCCTACACGCTACACCCTACACGCTACACCCTACACGCTACACGCTACACTCTACACCCTACACACTACACGCTAAACGCTACACTCTACACCCTACACGATACACAATACACCCTACACCCTACACGCTACACTCTACACCCTACACGCTACATTCTACACCCTACACGCTACACGCTACAAACTATACACTACACGCTACACTCTACACGCTACACCCTACACTCTACACGCTACACGCTACACTCTACACCCTACACGCTGCATGCTACACGCAACACACTACATGCTACGGCAGCACTCACCCAATTGTGGTCCAGTTCTTTATTTAGAACATGAGTAAATACAGCTTTTCGGTCCGAGGGAGTGCAGTTGGATGGGAGGTGAGCAGGTGAATGACGACAGCTGTTTCGCGCTGATCCAAGCGCTTCTACAGGTCTGGAGACAGGGGAAGTGACGCCGGCTTAAGACAGGTGAGTTAGAACAACCCACTCCTGCCTTGTGATGATGCCGCTTTATTGTTGAGCCTGACTGATGTTGATTGTTCACCTAACGTTAGAGTACCATCTGAGTTCACCCCCTTCATGGGAGGGGTTTCATCTTCTTACATACCACCCGTCTCACCAGGGAACATGATAGATTTGTTCGAGACCCTCGTGTTAAGGGACGTGGAAGCCCTTATTTATAAGAAGGCTCCCTCTAATCTAGCTAACTCCGAGAGGATGGCGTTGAGAGAAATGGCGGGGTGGTCTGATGTAATTCTGCGTCCAGCGGATAAAGGTGGAAAAACAGTTTTGTTGTCTAGGGAGGCGTACGAGAGGGAAGCGTTACGGCAGCTTTCGGATGGGGGCACATATCGGAGATTGTTGAAAGATCCCACTAATAAATTTAAGAATGAATTGCAGTCATTTTTGAGGGTTTCAGTTTTGAAAGGAGTGATTACTCAGAAAAAAGCAGAAAAACTTTTTCCACCCTTTCCTACCAAACCTCATTGGTATTATCTTCCCAAAGTTCATAAATCGGTCACCCAGCCTCCTGGAAGACCGATTGTCTCAGGGGTTGGGTCACTAACTGAACCCCTCTCGCAATACCTGGAATGGCTGCTACATCCCTTACTTGCCTCTGTCCCTTCCCACACCCGGGACACCAAGTCGTTTTTGCAAAGCATTCATGGGTTTGCATGGCAGCCGGGGTTCTCCTTGGCGTCCATTGACGTGGTCAATCTGTATACCAGTATCCCCCAATCACTTGGGGTCGACTGCATCAGGCGTGTTTTATACACTACTGATAGGAGCCGGCCCTTTGTTGATTTTGTGTGCGATGGGTTGAGTTTTATACTCACCCATAACGCCTTCACTTTTTTGGACACATGGTATCAGCAGACCACTGGGACCGCCATGGGGACCCCGGTTGCATGCACTTTCGCCAATTTGTTTTTGGCGGTGTTTGAGGAGAATTATGTATACTCGGCTAAAAACGCCTTCCTCAAACACATTAGACTATTTTTGAGATATGTCGACGATGTGTTCCTGGTGTGGGACGGCACAGAGGAGGAGTTTGAGGATTTTGTTAGTCATCTTAACACTACTAATCAGATGGGCATGTCATTCACTTCAGTATTTGGGGGAAGTCGGTTAGAGTTTTTGGACGTGCTGGTCACTATTGAGGAAGGTGATATCTGTACATCGGTTTATCGCAAACCCACTGCCACAAATTCGATTCTGCACTTCAATAGCTTCCATCCGAAACATGTCAAACGCTCACTCCCTTATAGTCAGTTATTACGCACACGAAGGGTGAACAATACTCAGAGGGGATTTACAAGACAAGCTGGGGAACTCCGCCAACGTCTGATGGAGAGGGGGTATCCGAAAACTCTGCTGGATACAGCCATGGAAAGAGTGAGCTCCACTACTGATGAGTGCAATAGAAGTAGACAGAGTCCAGTTGAACCCCGTTTTACCTTTTGCTTTAAATATGGTCCGTTAGACCAGGAGATCCGTGCATCATTGAGACGTCATTGGCACGTTCTTGAAAGGGATAGAGATCTCACAGGCAAGGCGTCGGGAGGGCCGTTAATTTCGAATAGGAGGAGCACACGGATCAGAGATATTCTGGTTCGCAATAGGTTAGTAGGTACGCAGAATAATTGGTTAGAGAAATCGACTCTGAAAGGTAATTACCGTTGTGGCCATTGTCACTTTTGTGCACGACATGTCATTGGACGGAGGATGAATATAGGTCCCATTACACACACGATAAGCCAGTTTATTTCCTGTAAGACTGACTATGTAGTTTATGTCGTCTTCTGTCCTTGCAGAAGATTTTATATTGGCAAAACAATACGTCAGATGTACGTGCGGTTTAGGGAACATGTCCGCTCCATTCAGACAGGAAAAGGCGTCCCCAGACTTATCAATCATGTAAGGGAAATACACGAAGGTAATGCGGATGTCCTCACGTTTGCTGGTATAGAGCGAGTGGTATTACCAGCGGGAGGAGGGGATTTGCATAAACTGTTATTGAGAGCAGAAGCCAGGTGGATCATGCGCACCAACGCGACCGGCCCTGCTGGCTTCAATGACAGAATCGATATGGCTGTGTTCTTGTAAAATCCCCCCTCCCCTGTACTTTATCGCAGGAGTCTGGAGTACTCTGTCATTTTGGTGCTATGTCTCCCTTTCTTTCTCTTTGGAGAGATCTGCTGCCGTGAGTATCAGGGACACCAATATGTCTATATAATTGGTTATTTCTGTGTTTAGGTAGTGGATATTAATCCTGATAAAGTGGAATATGTGTTTAGAACAAAAGTTTGATAGATATGATGTTTTGTCCTTCCTGGGGCTCGTCCTAGGGTCCGTCATTCAGGGTTTTTGTATTTGCATTTTGTTTTATTTTAATTCACATGTTGTTTAATATGCACCTGTTTCTATTGGAACAGGGTTTGTGGGCGTACAGCGAGGCAGGAGTGGGTTGTTCTAACTCACCTGTCTTAAGCCGGCGTCACTTCCCCTGTCTCCAGACCTGTAGAAGCGCTTGGATCAGCGCGAAACAGCTGTCGTCATTCACCTGCTCACCTCCCATCCAACTGCACTCCCTCGGACCGAAAAGCTGTATTTACTCATGTTCTAAATAAAGAACTGGACCACAATTGGGTGAGTGCTGCCGCATTTTTCTGTTGTTGATCTTCTGGATTGCTTCTATTTTCTCATGCGAGCACCTCCTATATTTCATTCAGCTTGTCACCACTCACCGCTGTTGACCTTCGGTCTGCACACACAGGCTGTGCAGCTTACTTTTTTCCTTTTGCATCGGACACTACATGCTACACTCTACACCATACACGCTACAGTACTACACGCTACACGCAACACGCTACATCCTACACACTACACGTTACACTCTACTCCCTACACTCTACACTCTACACCCTACACCCTACACGCTACACGCTACACGCTACACTCTACACCCTACACGCTACACCCTACACTCTACAACCTACACCCTTCATGCTACACGCTACACTCTACACGCTACACGCTACACTCTACACCCTACACGCTTCACTCTACACCCTACACGCTACACCCAACACCCTACACGCTACACGCTACACTCTACACCCTACACGCTGCATGCTACACGCAACACACTACATGCTACACTCTACACCATACACGCTACACTACTACACGCTACACGCAACACGCTACATCCTACACACTACACGTTACACTCTACTCCCTACACTCTACACTCTACACTCTACACCCTACACCCTACACGCTACACGCTACACTCTACACCCTACACGCTACACCCTACACTCTACAACCTACACCCTTCATGCTACACGCTACACGCTACACTCTACACGCTACACGCTACACTCTACACCCTACACGCTTCACTCTACACCCTACACGCTACACCCAACACCCTACACGCTACACGCTACACTCTACACCCTACACGCTACACTCTACACCCTACACGCTACACCCTACACGCTACACACTACACACTACACGCTACACTCTACACGCTACACCCTACACCCTACACCCTACACCCTACTCCCTACATGCTACACGCTACATTCTACACGCTACACGCTACACTCAACACCCTACACGCTACACCCTACACTCTACACCCTACACCCTACACGCTACATGATACACGCTACACGCTAAACTCTACACCCTACAAGCTACACCCTACACGCTACGCCCTACACACTACACCCTACACCCTACACGCTACACGCTACATGCTACACTCTACACTCTACACCCTACATGCTACACGCTACACGGTATATGCTACACGCTACAGCCTACACCCTACTCCCTACACGCTACACGCTACACCCTACACTCTACACCCTAAACCCTACCCGCTACACGCTACACCCTACACGCTACACTCTACACGCTATACGCTACACTCTACACCCTACACGCTACACCCAACACCCTACACGCTACACGCTACACTCTACACCCTACACGCTGCATGCTACACGCAACACACTACATGCTACACTCTACACCATACACGCTACACTACTTCACGCTACACGCAACACGCTACATCCTACACACTACACGTTACACTCTACTCCCTACACTCTACACTCTACACTCTACACCCTACACCCTACACGCTACACGCTACACTCTACACCCTACACGCTACACCCTACACTCTACAACCTACACCCTTCATGCTACACGCTACACGCTACACTCTACACGCTACACGCTACACTCTACACCCTACACGCTTCACTCTACACCCTACACGCTACACCCAACACCCTACACGCTACACGCTACACTCTACACCCTACACGCTACACTCTACACCCTACACGCTACACCCTACACGCTACACACTACACACTACACGCTACACTCTACACGCTACACCCTACACCCTACACCCTACACCCTACTCCCTACATGCTACACGCTACATTCTACACGCTACACGCTACACTCAACACCCTACACGCTACACCCTACACTCTACACCCTACACCCTACACGCTACATGATACACGCTACACGCTAAACTCTACACCCTACAAGCTACACCCTACACGCTACGCCCTACACACTACACCCTACACCCTACACGCTACACGCTACATGCTACACTCTACACTCTACACCCTACATGCTACACGCTACACGGTATATGCTACACGCTACAGCCTACACCCTACTCCCTACACGCTACACGCTACACCCTACACTCTACACCCTAAACCCTACCCGCTACACGCTACACCCTACACGCTACACTCTACACGCTATACGCTACACTCTACACCCTACACGCTACACTCTACATCCTACATGCTACACCCTTCACTCTACACTCTACATGATGCACGCTACACGCTACACTCTACACCCTACACACTACAACCTACACTCTACACCCTACACCCTACACGCTACACGCTACACGCTACACTCTACACCCTACACGCTACACGCTACACCCTACACTCTACACCCTACACCGTACACGCTACACGCTACACTCTACACCCTACACGCTACACTCCACACCCTACACGCTACACCCTACACGCTACACCCTACACGCTACACGCTACACTCTACACCCTACACGCTACACGCTAAACGCTACACTCTACACCCTACACGATACACGATACACCCTACACGCTACACTCTACACCCTACATGCTACATCCTACACCCTACACGCTACACGCTACAAACTACACACTACACGCTACACTCTACACGCTACACCCTACACCCTACACGCTACACGCTACACGCTACACTCTACACCCTACACGCTGCATGCTACACGCAACACACTACATGCTACACTCTACACCATACACGCTACACTACTACACGCTACACGCAACACGCTACATCCTACACACTACACGTTACACTCTACTCCCTACACTCTACACTCTACACCCTACACCCTACACGCTACACGCTACACGCTACACTCTACACCCTACACGCTACACCCTACACTCTACACCCTACACCCTTCATGCTACACGCTACACGCTACACTCTACACGCTACACGCTACACTCTACACCCTACACGCTTCACTCTACACCCTACACGCTACACCCAACACCCTATACGCTACACGCTACACTCTACACCCTACACGCTACACTCTACACCCTACACGCTACACCCTACACGCTACACACTACACACAACACGCTACACTCTACACGCTACACCCTACACCCTACACCCTACACCCTACTCCCTACACGCTACACGCTACATTCTACACGCTACACGCTACATTCAACACCCTACACGCTACACCCTACACTCTACACCCTACACCCTACACGCTACATGATACACGCTACACGCTAAACTCTACACCCTACACTCTACACCCTACACGCTACACCCTACACACTACACCCTACACCCTACACGCTACACGCTACATGCTACACTCTACACTCTACACCCTACACGCTACACGGTATATGCTACACGCTACAGCCTACACCCTACTCCCTACACGCTACACGCTACACCCTACACTCTACACCCTACACACAACACACTACACGCTACACGCTACACTCTACATGCTACACGCTACACTCTACGCGCTACACTCTACATCATACACCCTACACTCTACATTCTACACCCTACCCGCTACACGCTACACCTTACACGCTACACTCTACATGCTATACGCTACACTCTACACCCTACACGCTACACTCTACACCCTACATGCTACACCATTCACTCTAGACCCTACATGCTACACGCTACACGCTACACTCTACACCCTACACGCTACACCCTACACTCTACACCCTACACCCTACACGCTACACGCTACACGCTACACTCTACACCCTACACGCTACACGCTACACCCTACACTCTACACCCTACACCCTACACGCTACACGCTACACTCTACACCCTACACCCTACACGCTACACTCCACACCCTACACGCTACACCCTTCACGCTACACGCTACACTCTACACCCTACACGCTACACGCTAAACGCTACACTCTACACCCTACATGATACACGATACACCCTACACCCTACACGCTACACTCTACACTCTACACGCTACACCCTACACCCTACACGCTACACTCTACACGCTACACGCTACACTCTATACCCTACACGCTGCATGCTACACGCAACACGCTACATGCTACACTCTACACCATACACGCTACACTACTACACGCTACACGCAACACGCTACATCCTACACACTACACCCTACACCCTACACGCTACACGCTACACTCTACACGCTACACGCTACACTGTACGCCCTACACTCTACATCATACACCCTACACTCTACATTCTACACTCTATCCGCTACAAGCTACACCCTACACGCTACACTCTACACTCTACACTCTACACCCTACACGCTACGCTCTACACCCTACATGCTACACCCTTCACTCTACACTCTACATGCTATCGTGTATCGTGTAGGGTGTAGAGTGTAGCGTTTAGCGTGTAGCGTGTAGGGTGTAGAGTGTAGCGTGTAGCGTGTAGGGTGTAGAGTGTAGGGTGTAGCGTGTAGCGTGTAGGGTGTAGAGTGTAGCGCGTAGCGTGTAGGGTGTAGGGTGTAGGGTGTTGAGTGTAGGGTGTAGCGTATAGGGTGTAGAGTGTAGCGTGTAGAATGTAGGGTGTAGGGTGTAGCGTGTAGGGTGTAGAGTGTAGCGTGTAGGGTGTAGAGTTTAGCGTGTAGCGTGTAGGGTGTTGGGTGTAGCGTGTAGAGTGTAGCGTGTAGCGTGAAGGGTGTAGGGTGTAGAGTGTGGGGTGTAGCGTGTAGGGTGTAGAGTGTAGCGTGTAGCGTGTAGCGTGTAGGGTGTAGGGTGTAGAGTGTAGAGTGTAGGGTGTAGAGTGTAACGTGTAGTGTGTAGGATGTAGCGTGTTGCGTGTAGCGTGTAGTAGTGTAGCGTGTATGGTGTAGAGTGTAGCATGTAGCGTGTTGCGTGTAGCATGCAGTGTGTAGGGTGTAGAGTGTAGTGTGTAGCGTGTAGCGTGTAGAGTGTAGCGTGTAGGGTGTAGGGTGTAGCGTGTAGAGTGTAGCGTGTAGTGTGTAGTTTGTAGCATGTAGGTGTAGCGTGTAGGGTGTAGAGTGTAGCGTGTAGCGTGTATGGTGTACGGTGTAGAGTGTAGGGTGTAGCGTGTAGGTTGTAGAGTGTAGCGTGTAGGGTGTAGAGTGAAGCGTGTAGGGTGTAGAGTGTAACGTGTAGCGTGTAGGGTGTAGAGTGTAGCGTGTAGCGTGTAGAGTGTGGCATGTAGGGTGTAGAGTGTAGTGTGTAGCGTGTAGAGTGTAGCATGTAGGATGTAGAGTGTAGCGTGTAGCGTGTAGAGTGTAGCGTGTAGCGTGTAGCGTGTAGCGGGTAGGGTGTAGGGTGTAGAGTGTAGGGTGTTGGGTGTAGCGTGTAGCGTGTAGGGTGTAGAGTGTAGCGTGTAGCGTGTAGGGTGTAGGGTGTATGGTGTAGGGTGTAGAGTGTAGGGTGTAGCGTGTAGGGTGTAGAGTGTAGCGTGTAGGGTGTAGGGTGTAGAGTGTAGTGTGTAGCGTGTAGGGTGTAGCGTGTAGCGTGTAGGGTGTAGAGTGTAGCGTGTAGCGTGTAGGGTGTAGCGTGTAGGGTGTAGAGTGTAGCGTGTAGGGTGTAGAGTGTAGAGTGTAGGGTGTAGCATGTAGGGTGTAGAGTGTAGCGTGTAGCGTGTAGAGTGTAGCGTGTAGGGTGTAGAGTGTAGAGTGTAGGGTGTAGCGTGTAGGGTGTAGAGTGTAGCGTGTAGCGTGTAGAGTGTAGCGTGTAGCGTGTAGCGTGTAGGGTGTAGGGTGTAGTGTGTAGCGTGTAGCGTGTAGGGAGTAGGGTGTAGCATGTAGCGTATAGGGTGTAGGGTGTAGAGTGTAGCGTGTAGGGTGTAGGGTGTAGCGTGTAGGGTGTAGAGTGTAGAGTGAAGCTTGTAGGGTGTAGGGTGTAGAGTGTAGGGTGTAGCGTGTAGCGTGTAGCGTGTAGGGTGTAGGGTGTAGAGTGAAGCGTGTAGGGTGTAGAGTGTAGCGTGTAGGGTGTAGGGTGTAGAGTGTAGGGTGTAGCGTGTAGGGTGCAGAGTGTAGCATGTAGGGTGTAGAGTGTAGCGTGTAGGGTGTAGAATGTAGCGTGTAGCGTGTAGGGTGTAGAGTGTAGGGTGTAGTGTGTAGGGTGTAGAGTGTAGCGTGTAGGGTGTAGAGTGTAGCGTGTAGCGTGTAGCGTGTAGAGTGTAGCGTGTAGCATATAGGGTGTAGGGTGTAGAGTGTAGCGTGTAGCGTGTAGCGTTTAGCGTGTAGCGTGTAGGGTGTAGGGTGTAGAGTGTAAGGTGTAGCGTGTAGGGTGTAGAGTGTAGCGTGTAGCGTGTAGGGTGTAGGGTGTAGCGTGTAGGGTGTAGAGTGTAGGGCGTAGCGAGTAGGGTGTAGAGTGTAGCATGTAGCGTGTAGCATGTACCGTGTAGCGTGTAGGGTGTACAGTGTAGGGTGTAGCGTGCAGAGTGTAGGGTGTAGCGTGTAGGGTGTAGACTGTAGCGTGTAGGGTGTAGAGTGTAGCGTGTAGCGTGTAGAGTGTAGCGTGTAGGGTGTAGCATGTAGCGTGTAGGGTGTAGAATGTAGAGTGTAGGGTGGAGAGTATAGGGTGTAGAGTGTAGCGTGTAGCGTGTAGAGTGTAGCGTGTAGCGTGTAGCGTGTAGGGTGTAGGGTGTAGAGTGTAGTGTGTAGCGTGTAGCGTGTAGGGAGTAGGGTGTAGCGTGTAGGGTGTAGGGTGCAGAGTGTAGGGTGTATGGTGTAGCGTGTAGAGTGTAGCCTGTAGGGTGTAGAGTGTAGCGTGTAGTGTGTAGAGTGTAGCATGTAGGGTGTAGCGTGTAGGGTGTAGAGTGTAGAGTGTAGGGTGTAGCTCTTTCCAATGGCCTACAAGCATAAGTGAAGCAGTGAGCAGCAGTCTCTATTAGTATAGGAGATAACAGAAAACCTTTCACATTTTTCCCCATTGGGACATAACTTCTGTTACAATGATCAGAGGTTGAAATTTTTTGCGTTTTCCTGCTCTTTCCAATGGCCTACAAGCATATATGAAGCGGTGAGCAGCAGTCTCTATTAGTATAGGACCCAATGGGGAAATGCGGAAAAATGTGAAATGTTTTCCGTTATCTCTTATACTAATAGAGACTGCTGCTCACTGCTTCACTTATGCTTGTAGGCCATTGGAAATAGAAGGAAAACGCATCATTCTAACAGAAGTTTTGACCCAGTGGGGAAATGGGGAAAAATGTGCACTATACACCCTACACTCTACAATCTACACCCTACATGCTACACCCTACCCTCTACACCCTACACCCTACACGCTACACGCTACATGCTACACTCTACACTCTACACGCTACACGCTACACCCTACACCCTACACGCTACACCCTACACCCTACTCCCTACACGCTACACGCTACACCCTACACTCTACACCCTACACCCTACACGCTACACTCTACACGCTACACGCTACACTCTACACTCTACACTCTACACCATACACCTTACACTCTACGTTCTACACCCTACACACTACACGCTACACCCTACACGCTACACTCTACGCGCTACACGCTACACTCTACCCCCTACAGGCTACACCCTACACGCTACACCCTACACTCTGCACGCTACAAGCTACAGGCTACACGCTACACTCTACACCCTACATGCTACACGCTAAACGCTACACTCTACACCCTACACGATACACGATACACCCTACACCCTACACGCTACACCCTACACTCTACACGCTACACCCTACATTGTACACCCTACACGCTACACGGTACATGCTACACGCTACATGCTACACTCAACACCCTACTCGCTACGCCCTACACTCTACACCCTATATGCTACACGCTACACTCTACACGCTACACGCTACACGCTACACTCTACACCCTACATGCTACACCCTACACTCTACACCCTACACGCTACACGCTACATTCTACACCCTACAAGCTACACTCTACACCCTACACGCTACACCCTACACCCTACACGCTACACGCTACACTCTACACCCTACACGCTACACCTTACACTCTACACCCTACACGCTACACGCTAAACGCTACACGCTACACTCTACACCCTACACGCTACACCCAACACTCTACACCCTACACCCTATATGCTACACGCTACACTCTACATGCTACACCCTACACGCTACACTCTACACCCTACACCCTACACCCTACTCTCTACACCCTACACGCTACATTCTACACCCTACACGCTACACTCTACACCCTACACGCTACACCCTACACTCTACACCCTACACCCTACACGCTACACTCTACACCCTACACGCTACACTCTACACCCTACACCCTACACGCTACACGCTACACGCTACACCCTACACTCTACACCCTACACCCTACAAGCTTCACTCTACACTCTACACCCTACACGCTACACCCTACACCCTACACGCTACACGCTACACGCTACACGCTACACTCTACACTCTACAACCTATACGCTACACGCTACACACTACACTCTACACCCTACACCCTACACGCTACACGCTACACGCTACACTCTACACGCTACACGCTACACCCTACACGCTACACGCTACACCCTACACCCTACACGCTACACTCTACACACTACACGCTACACTCTACACCCTACACACTACACTCTACACCCTACACCCTACACGCTACACTCTACATCCTACACGCTACACCCTACACTCTACACCCTAAACCCTACACCCTACACGATACACGCTACACTCTATACCCTACACGCTACACGCTACACGCTACACCCAACACTCTACACCCTACACCCTACCCGCTACACGCTACACGCTACACTCTACACGCTACACTCTACACCCTACATGCTACACTCTACACGCTACACACTACACTCTAGACCCTACACTCTACACCCTACACGCTACATTCTACACCCTACACGCTACACTCTACACCCTACACGCTACACCCTACACTCTACACCCTACACCCTACACGCTACACTCTACACTCTACACGCTACACGCTACACGCTACACTCTACACCCTACATGCTACACCCTACACTCTACACCCTACACGCTACACGCTACATTCTACACCCTACACGCTACACTCTACACCCTACACGCTACACCCTACACCCTACACGCTACACGCTACACTCTACACCCTACACGCTACACCTTACACTCTACACCCTACACCCTACACGCTACACGCTACACTCTACACCCTGCACGCTACACCCAACACTCTACACCCTACACCCTATATGCTACACGCTACACTCTACACGCTACACCCTACATGCTACACTCTACACCCTACACGCTACACCCTACACTCTACACCCTACACGCTACACGCTACATTCTACACCCTACACGCTACACTCTATACCCTACACGCTACACCCTACACTCTACACCCTACACCCTACATGCTACACTCTACACCCTACACGCTACACTCTACACTCTACACCCTACACCCTACACGCTACACGCTACACGCTACACCCTACACTCTACACCCTACACCCTACAAGCTTCACTCTACACTCTACACCCTACACGCTACACCCTACACCCTACACGCTACACGCTACACGCTACAGGCTACACCCTACTCCCTACACGCTACACGCTACACCCTACACCCTACACACTACACTCTACACCCTACACCCTACACGCTACACTCTACATCCTACACGCTACACCCTACACTCTACACCCTAAACCCTACACCCTACACGCTACACTCTACACCCTATACTCTCCACCCTACACTCTACATTCTACACCCTACACGCTACACCCTACACGCCACACTCTACACGCTACACGCTACACTCTACACCCTACACGCTACACTCTACACCCTACACGCTACACCCTACACTCTACACGCTACACCCTACATTGTACACCCTACACGCTACACGGTACATGCTACACGCTACATGCTACACTCAACACCCTACTCGCTACGCCCTACACTCTACACCCTATATGCTACACGCTACACTCTACACGCTACACGCTACACGCTACACTCTACACCCTACATGCTACACCCTACACTCTACACCCTACACGCTACACGCTACATTCTACACCCTACACGCTACACTCTACACCCTACACGCTACACCCTACACCCTACACGCTACACGCTACACTCTACACCCTACACGCTACACCTTACACTCTACACCCTACACGCTACACGCCAAACGCTACACGCTACACTCTACACCCTACACGCTACACCCAACACTCTACACCCTACACCCTATATGCTACACGCTACACTCTACATGCTACACCCTACACGCTACACTCTACACCCTACACCCTACACCCTACACTCTACACCCTACACGCTACATTCTACACCCTACACGCTACACTCTACACCCTACACGCTACACCCTACACTCTACACCCTACACCCTACACGCTACACTCTACACCCTACACGCTACACTCTACACCCTACACCCTACACGCTACACGCTACACGCTACACCCTACACTCTACACCCTACACCCTACAAGCTTCACTCTACACTCTACACCCTACACGCTACACCCTACACCCTACACGCTACACGCTACACGCTACACGCTACACTCTACACTCTACAACCTATACGCTACACGCTACACACTACACTCTACACCCTACACCCTACACGCTACACGCTACACGCTACACGCTACACTCTACACGCTACACGCTACACCCTACACGCTACACGCTACACCCTACACCCTACACGCTACACTCTACACACTACACACTACACTCTACACCCTACACACTACACTCTACACCCTACACCCTACACGCTACACTCTACATCCTACACGCTACACCCTACACTCTACACCCTAAACCCTACACCCTACACGCTACACGCTACACTCTATACCCTACACGCTACACGCTACACGCTACACCCAACACTCTACACCCTACACTCTACCCGCTACACGCTACACGCTACACTCTACACGCTACACGCTACACTCTACACCCTACATGCTACACTCTACACGCTACACACTACACTTTACACCCTACACGCTGCAGTCTACACGCTACACGCTACACTCTGCACCCTACACGCCACACTCTACACGCTACACGCTACACGCTACACGCTACACCCTACACGCTACACGTTACACTCTACACCCTACACGCTTCACTCTACACCCTACACGCTACACTCCACACCCTACACGCTACACCCTACACTCTACACCGTACACCATACACGCTACACGCTACACTCTACACCCTACACGCTACACCCTACAATCTACAAGCTACACGCTACACTCTACACCCTACACGCTACACTCTAAACGCTACACGCTACACGCTACACCCTACACCCTACACGCTACACGTTACACTCTACACCCTACACTCTACACCCTACACGCTACACCCTACACGCTACACGCTACACTCTACACCCTACACCCTACCCTCTACACCCTACACCCTACGCGCTACACTCTACACCCTATACGCTACACCCTACACTCAACACACTACACCCTACACTCTACACGATACACGCTACCCTCTAGACCCTACACCCTACACGCTACACGCTACACTCTACACCCTAAACCCTACTCGCTATGCCCTACACTCTACACCCTACACGCTACACCCTACACCCTACACGCTACACGCTACACTCTACACCCTACACGCTACACCCTACACTCTACACCCTACACCCTACACGCTACACGCTACACGCTAAACGCTACACGCTACACTCTACACCCTACACGCTACACTCTACACGATACACGCTACACTCTAGACCCTACACCCTACATCCTACACGCTACACGCTACACTCTACACTCTACACCCTACTCGCTACGCCCTACACTCTACACCCTACACGCTACACCCTACACCCTACTCGCTACGCCCTACACTCTACACCCTACACGCTACACCCTACACCCTACACGCTACACGCTACACTCTACACCCTACACGCTACACCCTACACTCTACACCATACACCCTACACGCTACACGCTAAACGCTACACCCTACACTCTACACCCTACACGCTACACCCAACACTCTACACCCTACATGCTACACGCTACATTCTACACGCTACACTCTACACCCTACACGCTACACACTACACTCTACACCCTACACCCTACACGCTACACGATACACGCTACATCCTAAACTCTACACCCTACACTCTACACCCTACACGCTACACTCTACACTCTACACCCTACACGCTACACTCTACACTCTACACCCTACACGCTACACGCTGCACCCTACACTCTACACCCTACACCCTACAAGCTTCACGCTACACTCTACACCGTACACGCTACACCCTACACTCTACACCCTACACCCTACATGCTACACGCTACACTCTACACCCTACACGCTACACCCTACACTCTACACCCTGCACCCTACACGCTACACGCTACACTCTACACCCTACACTCTACACCCTACACGCTACACCCTACACTCTACACGCTACACACTACACTCTACACCCTACACGCTACAACCTACACTCTACACCCTACACGCTACACGCTACACCCTACACTCTACACCCTACAAGCTTCACGCTACACTCCACATCGTACACGCTACACCCTACACTCTACACCCTACACACTACACGCTACACTCTACACCCTACACGCTACACCCTACACTCTACACTCTGCTCCCTACACGCTACACGCTACACCCTACACGCTACACCCTACACGCTACACCCTACACTCTACAAGCTACACCCTACACCCTACACCCTACACGCTACACGCTACACGATACACGCTACACTCTACACCCTACACGCTACACTCTACACCCTACACCCTACATGCTACACGCTACATGCTACACCCTACACTCTACACCCTACATGCTACACACTACACTCTACACCATACATTCTACACTCTACACCCTACATGCTACATCCTACATTCTACACTCGTGTAGGGTGTAGCGTGTAGCTTGTAGCGTGTAGAGTGTAGCGTGTAGGGTGTAGAGTGTAGCGTGTAGCGTGTAGTGTGTAGAATGTAGGGTGTAGAGTGTAGGGTGTAGAGTGTAGCGTGTAGGGTGTAGCGTGTAGGGTGTAGGGTGTAGAGTGTAGGGTGTAGCGTGTAGGGTGTAGAGTGTAGCATGTAGCGTGTAGGGTGTAGCGTGTAGGGTGTAGAGTGTATCGTGTAGGGAGTAGAGTGTAACATGTAGCGTGTAGGGTGTAGGGTGTAGCGGGTAGCGTGTAGAGTGTAGCCTGTAGGGTGTAGAGTGTAGCGTGTAGAGTGCAGCGTGTAGGGTGTAGAGTGTAGCGTGTAGCGTGTAGAGTGTAGGGTGTAGGGTGTAGAGTGTAGCGTGTAGGGTGTAGAGTGTAGCGTGTAGTGTGTAGAGTGTAGCATGTAGGGTGTAGCGTGTAGGGTGTAGAGTGTAGAGTGTAGGGTGTAGGGTGTAGAGTGTAGGGTGTAGCGTGTAGTGTGTAGAGTGTAGCGTGTAGCGTGTGGCGTGTAGCGGGTAGGGCGTAGGGTGTAGAGTGCAGGGTGTAGCGTGTAGCGTGTAGGGTGTAGAGTGTAGAGTGCAGCGTGTAGGGTGTAGCGTGTAGAGTGTAGCGTGTGGGGTGTAGGGTGTAGAGTGTAGGGTGTAGCGTGTAGCGTGTATTGTGTAGCGTGTAGCATGTAGGGTGTAGGGTGTAGAGTGTAGGGTGTAGCGTGTAGAGTGTAGCGTGTAGGGTGTAGGGTGTAGAGTGTAGGGTGTAGGATGTAGAGTGTAGCGTGTAGCGTGTAGGGTGTAGGGTGTAGAGTGTAGGGTGTAGCGTGTAGGGTGTAGAGTGTAGCGTGTAGCATGTAGCGTGTAGGGTGTAGAATGTAGAATGTAGAGTGTAGGGTGTAGCGTTTAGCGTGTAGCGTGTAGGGTGTAGAGTGTAGAGTGTAGCGTGTAGGGTGTAGAGTGTAGCGTGTAGCGTGTAGGGTGGAGAGTGTAGAGTGTAGGGTGTAGCGTATAGGGTGTTGAGTGTAGCGTGTAGGGTGTAGGGTGTAGGGTGTAGCGTGTAGGGTGTAGAGTGTAGCGTGTAGGGTGTAGGGTGTAGAGTGTAGGGTGTAGCGTGTAGGGTGTAGAGTGTAGCGTGTAGGGTGTAGAGTGTAGCGTGTAGCGTGTAGCGTGTAGAGTGTAGAGTGTAGCATGTGCGGCGTAGGGTGTAGAGTGTAGCGTGTAGGGTGTAGAGTGTAGCATGTAGCGTGTAGCGTGTAGAGTGTAGCGTGTAGCATGTGGGGTGTAGGGTGTAGAGTGTTGGGTGTAGCGTGTAGGGTGTAGAGTGTAGCGCGTAGGGTGTAGCGTGTAGCGTATAGGGTGTAGGATGTAGAGTGTAGGGTGTAGCGTGTAGGGTGTAGAGTGTAGCATGTAGCGTGTAGGGTGTAGAGAGTAGGGTGTAGCGTATAGCGTGTAGGGTGTAGGGTGTAAAGTTTAGTGTAGCGTGTAGGGTGTAGAGTGTAGCGTGTATTGTGTAGCTTGTAGCGTGTAGGGTGTAGGGTGTAGGGTGTTGAGTGTAGGGTGTAGCGTATAGGGTGTAGAGTGTAGCGTGTAGCGTGTGGCGTGTAGCGGGTAGGGCGTAGGGTGTAGAGTGCAGGGTGTAGCGTGTAGCATGTAGGGTGTAGAGTGTAGAGTGTAGAGTGCAGCGTGTAGGGTGTAGCGTGTAGAGTGTAGCGTGTGGGGTGTAGGGTGTAGAGTGTAGGGTGTAGCGTGTAGCGTGTATCGTGTAGCGTGTAGAGTGTAGCATGTAGGGTGTAGGGTGTAGAGTGTAGGGTGTAGCGTGTAGGGTGTAGAGTGTAGCGTGTAGCGTGTAGGGTGTAGGGTGTAGAGTGTAGGGTGTAGGGTGTAGAGTGTAGCGTGTAGCGTGTAGGGTGTAGGGTGTAGAGTGTAGGGTGTAGCGTGTAGGGTGTAGAGTGTAGCGTGTAGGGTGTAGCGTGTAGGGTGTAGGGTGTAGAGTGTAGGGTGTAGCGTGTAGGGTGTAGAGTGTAGCGTGTAGCGTGTAGGGTGTAGCGTGTAGGGTGTAGAGTGTAGCGTGTAGGGAGTAGAGTGTAACGTGTAGCGTGTAGGGTGTAGGGTGTAGCGTGTAGCGTGTAGAGTGTAGCCTGTAGGGTGTAGAGTGTAGCGTGTAGCGTGTAGAGTGCAGCGTGTAGGGTGTAGAGTGTAGCGTGTAAAGTGTAGGGTGTAGGGTGTAGAGTGTAGCGTGTAGGGTGTAGAGTGTAGCGTGTAGTGTGTAGAGTCTAGCATGTAGGGTGTAGCGTGTAGGGTGTAGAGTGTAGAGTGTAGGGTGTAGGGTGTAGATTGTAGGGTGTAGCGTGTAGTGTGTAGAGTGTAGCGTGTAGCGTGTGGCGTTTAGCGGGTAGGGCGTAGGGTGTAGAGTGCAGGGTGTAGCGTGTAGCGTGTAGGGTGTAGAGTGTAGAGTGTAGAGTGCAGCGTGTAGGGTGTAGCGTGTAGAGTGTAGCGTGTGGGGTGTAGGGTGTAGAGTGTAGGGTGTAGCGTGTAGCGTGTATCGTGTAGCGTGTAGAGTGTAGCATGTAGGGTGTAGGGTGTAGAGTGTAGGTTGTAGGGTGTAGGGTGTAGAGTGTAGCGTGTAGCGTGTAGGGTGTAGGGTGTAGAGTGTATGGTGTAGCGTGTAGGGTGTAGAGTGTAGCGTTTAGCGTGTAGCGTGTAGGGTGTAGAATGTAGAGTGTAGGGTGTAGCGTTTAGTGTGTAGCGTGTAGGGTGTAGAGTGTAGAGTGTAGCGTGTTGGGTGTAGAGTGTAGCGTGTAGTGTGTAGGGTGGAGAGTGTAGAGTGTAGGGTGTAGCGTATAGGGTGTAGAGTGTAGCGTGTAGGGTGTAGGGTGTAGAGTGTAGGGTGTAGCGTGTAGGGTGTAGAGTGTAGCGTGTAGGGTGTAGAGTGTAGCGTGTAGCGTGTAGAGTGTAGCGTGTAGCATGTGGGGTGTAGGGTGTAGAGTGTTGGGTGTAGCGTGTAGGGTGTAGAGTGTAGCGCGTAGCGTGCAGCGTGTAGCGTATAGGGTGTAGGGTGTAGAGTGTAGGGTGTAGCGTGTAGGGTGTAGAGTGTAGTGTGTAGGGTGTAGGGTGTAGCGTGTAGGGTGTAGAGTGTAGGGTGTAGCATGTAGGGTGTAGAGTGCAGCATGTAGCGTGTAGGGTGTAGAGAGTAGGGTGTAGCGTGTAGCGTGTAGGGTGTAGGGTGTAAAGTTTAGGGTAGCGTGTAGGGTGTAGAGTGTAGCGTGTATCGTATAGCGTGTAGCGTGTAGGGTGTAGGGTGTAGGGTGTTGAGTGTAGTGTAGCGTGTAGGGTGTAGAGTGTAGCGTGTATTGTGTAGCGTGTAGGGTGTAGGGTGTAGGGTGTTGAGTGTAGGGTGTAGCGTATAGGGTGTAGAGTGTAGTGTGTAGAGTGTAGGGTGTAGGGTGTAGCGTGTAGAGTGTAGCGTGTAGGGTGTAGAGTGTAGCGTGTAGCGTGTAGGGTGTTCGGTGTAGCGTGTAGGGTGTAGAGTGAAGCGTGTAGGGTGTAGAGTGTAGCGTGTAGAGTGTAGCGTGTAGAGTGTAGCGTGTAGCGTGAAGGGTGTAGGGTGTAGAGTGTATGGTGTAGCGTGTAGGGTGTAGAGTGTAGCGTGTAGCGTGTAGCGTGTAGGGTGTAGGGTGTAGGGTGTAGAGTGTAGAGTGTAGGGTGTAGAGTGTAACGTGTAGTGTGTAGGATGTAGCGTGTTGCGTGTAGCGTGTGTAGTGTAGCGTGTATGCTGTAGAGTGTAGCATGTAGCGTGTTGCGTGTAGCATGCAGCGTGTAGGGTGTAGAGTGTAGCGTGTAGCGTGTAGCGTGTGGAGTGTAGCGTGTAGGGTGTAGGGTGTAGCGTGTAGAGTGTAGCGTGTAGTGTGTAGTTTGTAGCGTGTAGCGTGTAGGGTGTAGGGTGTAGCGTGTAGGGTGTAGAGTGTAGCGTGTAGGGTGTAGGGTGTATCGTGTATCGTGTAGGGTGTAGAGTGTAGCGTTTAGCGTGTAGCGTGTAGGGTGTAGAGTGTAGCGTGTAGCGTGTAGGATGTAGCATGTAGGGTGTGGAGTGTAGCGTGTAGGGTGTAGGGTGTAGAGTGTAGCGTGTAGCGTGTAGGGTGTAGGGTGTAGAGTGTAGGGTGTAGCGTGTAGCGTGTAGGGTGTAGAGTGTAGCGTGTAGCGTGTAGCGTGTAGGGTGTAGGGTGTAGAGTGTAGGGTGTAGCGTGTAGGGTGTAGAGTGTAGCGTGTAGCGTGTAGCATGTAGGGTGTAGAGTGAAGGGTGTAGCATGTAGGCTGTAGGGTGTAGACTGTAGCGTATTGCGTGTAGAGTTTAGCGTGTAGGGTGTAGCGTTTAGCGGGTAGGGTGTAGAATGTAGAGTGTAGGGTGTATGATGTAGAGTGTAGGGCGTAGAGTGTAGCGAGTAGAGTGTAGCGTGTAGCGTGTAGGGTGTAGGGTGTAGAGTGTAGGGTGTAGCGTGTAGGGAGTAGGGTGTAGGCTGTAGCGTGTAGCATATAGCGTGTAGCGTGTAGCGCGTAGGGTGTAGAGTGTAGAGTGTAGCATGTAGCGTTTAGCGTGTAGGGTGTAGGGTGTAGTGTGTAGGGTGTAGCATGTAGGGTGTAGCGTGTAGGGTGTAGAATTTAGCGTGTAGCGTGTATCGTGTAGCGTGTAGGGTGTAGGGTGTAGAGTGTAGGGTGTAGCGTGTAGGGTGTAGAGTTTAGCGTGTAGCGTGTAGAATGTAGCGTGTAGCGTGTAGGGAGTAGGGTGTAGGGTGTAGCGTGTAGAGTGTACCGTGTAGTGTGTAGTATGTAGCGTTTAGGGTGTAGGGTGTAGGGTGTAGCGTGTAGGGTGTAGAGTGTAGCGTGTAGGGTGTAGGGTGTAGCGTGTAGCGTGTAGCATGTAGGGTGTAGAGTGAAGGGTGTAGCATGTAGGGTGTAGAGTGTAGCGTGTAGGGTGTAGAGTGTAGCGTATAGCATGTAGATTGTAGCGTGTAGGGTGTAGCGTTTAGCGGGTAGGGTGTAGAATGTAGAGTGTAGGGTGTATGATGTAGAGTGTAGGGCGTAGAGTGTAGCGTGTAGAGTGTAGCGTGTAGCGTGTAGCGTGTAGGGTGTAGAGTGTAGGGTGTAGCGTGTAGGGAGTAGGGTGTAGGCTGTAGCATGCAGCATATAGCGTGTAGCGTGTAGCGTGTAGGGTGTAGAGTGTAGAGTGTAGCATGTAGCGTGTAGCGTGTAGGGTGTAGGGTGTAGTGTGTAGGGTGTAGCATGTAGGGTGTAGCGTGTAGGGTGTAGAGTTTAGCGTGTAGCGTGTATCGTGTAGCGTGTAGGGTGTAGGGTGTAGAGTGTAGGGTGTAGCGTGTAGGGTGTAGAGTGTAGCGTGTAGCGTGTAGAATGTAGCGTGTAGCGTGTAGGGAGTAGGGTGTAGGGTGTAGCGTGTAGAGTGTAGCGTGTAGTGTGTAGTGTGTAGCGTGTAGGGTGTAGGGTGTAGGGTGTAGCGTGTAAGGTGTAGAGTGTAGCGTGTAGGGTGTAGGGTGTATCGTGTATCATGTAGGGTGTAGAGTGTAGCGTTTAGCGTGTAGCGTGTAGGGTGTAGAGTGTAGCGTGTAGCGTGTAGCTTGTAGCGTGTAGAGTGTAGGGTGTAGCGTGTAGGGTGTAGCCTGTAGGGTGTAGAGTGTAGCGTGTAGCGTGTAGGGTGTAGCCTGTAGGGTGTAGGGTGTAGCGTGTAGTGTGTAGGGTGTAGAACGTAGAGTGTAAGGTGTATGGTGTAGAGTGTAGAGTGTAGAGTGTAGCGTGTAGCGTGTAGAGTGTAGCGTGTAGGGTGTAGGGTGTAGAGTGTAGGGTGTAGCGTGTAGCGTGTAGGGAGTAGGGTGTAGGGTGTAGCATGTAGGGTGTAGAGTGTAGCGTGTAGCGTGTAGCGTGTAGAGTGTAGAGTGTAGCATGTAGCGTGTAGCGTGTAGGGTGTAGGGTGTAGAGGGTAGGGTGTAGCATGTAGGGTGTAAGGTGTAGCGTGTAGGGTGTAGATTGTAGAGTGTAGGGTGTATAGTGCACATTTTTCCCCATTTCCCCACTGGGTCAAAATTTCTGTTAGAATGATGCGTTTTCCTTCTATTTCCAATGGCCTACAAGCATAAGTGAAGCAGTGAGCAGCAGTCTCTATTAGTATAAGAGATAACGGAAAACATTTCACATTTTTCCCCATTTCCCCATTGGGTCCTATACTAATAGAGACTGCTGCTTACCGCTTCATATGTGCTTGTAGTCCATTGGAAAGAGCAGGAAAACGCAAAAAATTTCAACCTCTGATCATTGTAACAGAAGTTATGACCCAATGGTGAAATGGGGAAAATTGTGAAATGTTTTCCGTTATCTCTTATACTAATAGAGACTGCTGCTCACCGCTTCATATATGCTTGTAGGCCATTGGAAAGAGCAGGAAAACGCAAAAAATTTCAACCTCTGATCATTGTAACAGAAGTTATGTCCCAATGGGGAAAAATGTGAAATGTTTTCTGTTATCTCCTATACTAACAGAGACTGCTGCTCACTGCTTCACTTATGCTTGTAGGCCTACACACTACAGGCTACACTCTACACCCTAAACTCTACACGCTACACGCTACACTCTACACCCCACACGCTGCACTCTACACGCTACACGCTACACTCTACACCCTACAGGCTACACTCTACACGCTACACCCTACACCCTACACTCTACAATCTGCACCCTACACGCTACACCCTACACCCTACATGCTACACCTTACACTCTACACCCTACACCCTACACGCTACACGCTACAAGCTACACTCTACACTTTAAACGCTACACGCTACACACTACACCCTACACTCTGCACCCTACACCCTACACGCTACACCCTACACGCTACACCCTACTCCCTACACGCTACACGCTACACGCTACACACTACACTCTACACCCTACACCCTACACGCTACACTCTACACTCTACACGCTACACGCTACACCCTACACTCTACACCCTACACCCTACACGCTACACGCTACACGCTAAACGCTACACGCTACACTCTACACCCTACACGCTACACTCTACACGATACACGCTACACTCTAGACCCTACACCCTACACGCTACACGCTACACTCTACACTCTACACCCTACTCGCTACGCCCTACACTCTACACCCTACACGCTACACCCTACACCCTACTCGCTACGCCCTACACTCTACACCCTACACGCTACACCCTACACGCTACACGCTACACTCTACACCCTACACGCTACACCCTACACTCTACACCCTACACCCTACACGCTACACGCTACACGCTAAACGCTACACGCTACACTCTACACCCTACACGCTACACCCAACACTCTACACCCTACATGCTACACGCTACATTCTACACGCTACACGCTACACTCTACACCCTACACGCTACACCCTACACTCTACACCCTACACCCTACACGCTACACGCTAAACTCTACACCCTACATGCTACACCCTACACTCTACACGCTACACGCTACACTCTACACCCTACACGCTACAACCTACACTCTACACCCTACAAGCTACATGCTACACCCTACACTCTACACCCTACACCCTACAAGCTTCACGCTACACTCTACACCGTACACAATACACCCTACACTCTACACCCTACACCCGACACGCTACACGCTATACTCTACACCCTACACGCTACACCCTACACTCTACACCCTGCACCCTACATGCTACACGCTACACTCTACACCCTACACGCTACACCCTACACGCTACACCCTACACTCTACACGCTACACCCTACACCCTACACCCCACACGCTACACGCTACACGCTACACTCTACACCCTACACGCTACACTCTACACCCTACACCCTACATGCTACACGCTACATGCTACACCCTACACTCTACACCCTACATGCTACACACTACACTCTACACCCTACATTCTACACTCTACACCCTACACGCTACACGTTACACCATACACTCGTGTAGGGTGTAGGGTGTAGCGTGTAGCTTGTAGCGTGTAGAGTGTAGCGTGTAGGGTGTAGAGTGTAGCGTGTAGCGTGTAGTGTGTAGAGTGTAGGGTGTAGCGTGTAGGGTGTAGAGTGTAGCGTGTAGCGTGTAGGGTGTAGCGTGTAGGGTGTAGAGTGTAGCGTGTAGGGAGTAGAGTGTAACGTGTAGCTTGTAGGGTGTAGGGTGTAGCGTGTAGCGTGTAGAGTGTAGCCTGTAGGGTGTAGAGTGTAGCGTGTAGCGTGTAGAGTGCAGCGTGTAGGGTGTAGAGTGTAGCGTGTAGCGTGTAGGGTGTAGAGTGTAGCATGTAGGGTGTAGAGTGTAGCGTGTAGTGTGTAGAGTGTAGCATGTAGGGTGTAGGGTGTAGAGTGTAGGGTGTAGGGTGGAGAGTGTAGGGTGTAGCGTGTAGTGTGTAGAGTGTAGCGTGTAGCGTGTGGCGTGTAGCGGGTAGGGCGTAGGGTGTAGAGTGCAGGGTGTAGCGTGTAGTATGTAGGGTGTAGAGTGTAGAGTGTAGAGTGCAGCGTGTAGGGTGTAGCGTGTAGAGTGTAGCGTGTGGGGTGTAGGGTGTAGAGTGTAGGGTGTAGCGTGTAGCGTGTATCGTGTAGCGTGTAGAGTGTAGCATGTAGGGTGTAGGGTGTAGAGTGTAGGGTGTAGCGTGTAGGGTGTAGAGTGTAGCGTGTAGCGTGTAGGGTGTAGGGTGTAGAGTGTAGGGTGTAGGGTGTAGAGTGTAGCGTGTAGCGTGTAGGGTGTAGGGTGTAGAGTGTAGGGTGTAGCGTGTAGGGTGTAGAGTGTAGCGTGTAGGGTGTAGCGTGTAGGGTGTAGGGTGTAGAGTGTAGGGTGTAGCGTGTAGGGTGTAGAGTGTAGCATGTAGCGTGTAGGGTGTACCGTGTAGGGTGTAGAGTGTAGCGTGTAGGGAGTAGAGTGTAACGTGTAGCGTGTAGGGTGTAGGGTGTAGCGTGTAGCGTGTAGAGTGTAGCCTGTAGGGTGTAGAGTGTAGCGTGTAGCGTGTAGAGTGCAGCGTGTAGGGTGTAGAGTGTAGCGTGTAAAGTGTAGGGTGTAGGGTGTAGAGTGTAGCGTGTAGGGTGTAGAGTGTAGCGTGTAGTGTGTAGAGTCTAGCATGTAGGGTGTAGCGTGTAGGGTGTAGAGTGTAGAGTGTAGGGTGTAGGGTGTAGATTGTAGGGTGTAGCGTGTAGTGTGTAGAGTGTAGCGTGTAGCGTGTGGCGTGTAGCGGGTAGGGCGTAGGGTGTAGAGTGCAGGGTGTAGCGTGTAGCGTGTAGGGTGTAGAGTGTAGAGTGCAGCGTGTAGGGTGTAGCGTGTAGAGTGTAGCGTGTGGGGTGTAGGGTGTAGAGTGTAGGGTGTAGCGTGTAGCGTGTAGGGTGTAGCGTGTAGAGTGTAGCATGTAGGGTGTAGGGTGTAGAGTGTAGGTTGTAGGGTGTAGGGTGTAGAGTGTAGCGTGTAGCGTGTAGGGTGTAGGGTGTAGAGTGTATGGTGTAGCGTGTAGGGTGTAGAGTGTAGCGTTTAGCGTGTAGCGTGTAGGGTGTAGAATGTAGAGTGTAGGGTGTAGCGTTTAGTGTGTAGCGTGTAGGGTGTAGAGTGTAGAGTGTAGCGTGTAGGGTGTAGAGTGTAGCGTGTAGCGTGTAGGGTGGAGAGTGTAGAGTGTAGGGTGTAGCGTATAGGGTGTAGAGTGTAGCGTGTAGGGTGTAGGGTGTAGAGTGTAGGGTGTAGCGTGTAGGGTGTAGAGTGTAGCGTGTAGGGTGTAGAGTGTAGCGTGTAGCGTGTAGAGTGTAGCGTGTAGCATGTGGGGTGTAGGGTGTAGAGTGTTGGGTGTAGCGTGTAGGGTGTAGAGTGTAGCGCGTAGCGTGCAGCGTGTAGCGTATAGGGTGTAGGGTGTAGAGTGTAGGGTGTAGCGTGTAGGGTGTAGAGTGTAGTGTGTAGCATGTAGGGTGTAGAGTGCAGCATGTAGCGTGTAGGGTGTAGAGAGTAGGGTGTAGCGTGTAGCGTTTAGGGTGTAGGGTGTAAAGTTTAGGATAGCGTGTAGGGTGTAGAGTGTAGGGTGTAGCATGTAGGGTGTAGAGTGCAGCATGTAGCGTGTAGGGTGTAGAGAGTAGGGTGTAGCGTGTAGCGTGTAGGGTGTAGGGTGTAAAGTTTAGGGTAGCGTGTAGGGTGTAGAGTGTAGCGTGTATCATATAGCGTGTAGCGTGTAGGGTGTAGGGTGTAGGGTGTTGAGTGTAGTGTAGCGTGTAGGGTGTAGAGTGTAGCGTGTATTGTGTAGCGTGTAGGGTGTAGGGTGTAGGGTGTTGAGTGTAGGGTGTAGCGTATAGGGTGTAGAGTGTAGTGTGTAGAGTGTAGGGTGTAGGGTGTAGCGTGTAGAGTGTAGCGTGTAGGGTGTAGAGTGTAGCGTGTAGCGTGTAGGGTGTTGGGTGTAGCGTGTAGGGTGTAGAGTGAAGCGTGTAGGGTGTAGAGTGTAGCGTGTAGCGTGTAGAGTGTAGCGTGTAGAGTGTAGCATGTAGCGTGAAGGGTGTAGGGTGTAGAGTGTATGGTGTAGCGTGTAGGGTGTAGAGTGTAGCGTGTAGCGTGTAGCGTGTAGGGTGTAGGGTGTAGGGTGTAGAGTGTAGAGTGTAGGGTGTAGAGTGTAACGTGTAGTGTGTAGGATGTAGCGTGTTGCGTGTAGCGTGTGTAGTGTAGCGTGTATGCTGTAGAGTGTAGCATGTAGCGTGTTGCGTGTAGCATGCAGCGTGTAGGGTGTAGAGTGTAGCGTGTAGCGTGTAGCGTGTGGAGTGTAGCGTGTAGGGTGTAGGGTGTAGCGTGTAGCGTGTAGTGTGTAGTTTGTAGCGTGTAGCGTGTAGGGTGTAGGGTGTAGCGTGTAGGGTGTAGAGTGTAGCGTGTAGGGTGTAGGGTGTATCGTGTATCGTGTAGGGTGTAGAGTGTAGCGTTTAGCGTGTAGCGTGTAGGGTGTAGAGTGTAGCGTGTAGCGTGTAGGGTGTAGCATGTAGGGTGTGGAGTGTAGCGTGTAGGGTGTAGAGTGTAGCGTGTAGCGTGTAGGGTGTAGGGTGTAGAGTGTAGGGTGTAGCGTGTAGCGTGTAGGGTGTAGAGTGTAGCGTGTAGCGTGTAGCGTGTAGGGTGTAGGGTGTAGAGTGTAGGGTGTAGCGTGTATGGTGTAGAGTGTAGCGTGTAGCGTGTAGCATGTAGGGTGTAGAGTGAAGGGTGTAGCATGTAGGGTGTAGAGTGTAGCGTGTAGGGTGTATGATGTAGAATGTAGGGCTTAGAGTGTAGCGTGTAGAGTGTAGTGTGTTGCGTGTAGCGTGTAGGGTGTAGGGTGTAGAGTGTAGGGTGTAGCGTGTAGGGAGTAGGGTGTTGGCTGTAGCGTGTAGCATATAGCGTGTAGCGTGCAGCGCGTAGGGTGTAGAGTGTAGAGTGTAGCATGTAGCGTTTAGCGTGTAGGGTGTAGGGTGTAGTGTGTAGGGTGTAGCATGTAGGGTGTAGCGTGTAGGGTGTAGAATTTAGCGTGTAGCGTGTATCGTGTAGCGTGTAGGGTGTAGGTTGTAGAGTGTAGAGTGTAGCGTGTAGGGTGTAGAGTGTAGCGTGTAGCGTGTAGAATGTAGCGTGTAGCGTGTAGGGAGTAGGGTGTAGGGTGTAGCGTGTAGAGTGTAGCGTGTAGTGTGTAGTGTGTAGCGTGTAGGGTGTAGGGTGTAGGGTGTAGCGTGTAGGGTGTAGAGTGTAGCGTGTAGGGTGTAGGGTGTAGCGTGTAGCATGTAGGGTGTAGAGTGAAGGGTGTAGCATGTAGGGTGTAGAGTGTAGCGTGTAGGGTGTAGAGTGTAGCGTATAGCATGTAGAGTGTAGCGTGTAGGGTGTAGCGTTTAGCGGGTAGGGTGTAGAATGTAGAGTGTAGGGTGTATGATGTAGAGTGTAGGGCGTAGAGTGTAGCGTGTAGAGTGTAGCGTGTAGCGTGTAGCGTGTAGGGTGTAGAGTGTAGGGTGTAGCGTGTAGGGAGTAGGGTGTAGGCTGTAGCGTGCAGCATATAGCGTGTAGCGTGTAGCGTGTAGGGTGTAGAGTGTAGAGTGTAGAGTGTAGCATGTAGCGTGTAGCGTGTAGGGTGTAGGGTGTAGTGTGTAGGGTGTAGCATGTAGGGTGTAGCGTGTAGGGTGTAGAGTTTAGCGTGTAGCGTGTATCGTGTAGCGTGTAGGGTGTAGGGTGTAGAGTGTAGGGTGTAGCGTGTAGGGTGTAGAGTGTAGCGTGTAGCGTGTAGAATGTAGCGTGTAGCGTGTAGGGAGTAGGGTGTAGGGTGTAGGGTGTAGCGTGTAGAGTGTAGCGTGTAGTGTGTAGTGTGTAGCGTGTAGGGTGTAGGGTGTAGCGTGTAGGGTGTAGAGTGTAGCTTGTAGGATGTAGGGTGTATCGTGTATCGTGTAGGGTGTAGAGTGTAGCGTTTAGCGTGTAGCGTGTAGGGTGTAGAGTGTAAGCGTGTAGCTTGTAGCGTGTAGAGTGTAGGGTGTAGCGTGTAGGGTGTAGCCTGTAGGGTGTAGAGTGTAGCGTGTAGCGCGTAGCGTGTAGGGTGTAGCCTGTAGGGTGTAGGGTGTAGCGTGTAGTGTAGGGTGTAGAACGTAGAGTGTAAGGTGTATGGTGTAGAGTGTAGAGTGTAGCGTGTAGCATGTAGAGTGTAGCGTGTAGGGTGTAGGGTGTAGAGTGTAGGGTGTAGCGTGTAGCGTGTAGGGAGTAGGGTGTAGGGTGTAGCGTGTAGGGTGTACACGCTACATGCTACACTCTACACCCTACTCGCTACGCCCTACACCCTACACCCTACACGCTACACCCTACACCCTACACGCTACACGCTACACTCTACACCCTACACGCTACACCTTACACTCTACACCCTACACCCTACACGCTACACGCTAAACGCTACACGCTACACTCTACACCCTACACGCTACACCCAACACTCTACACCCTACACCCTATATGCTACACGCTACACTCTACATGCTACACCCTACACTGTACACACTACACGCTACATGGTACATGCTACACGCTACATGCTACACTCTACACCCTACTCGCTACGCCCTACACTCTACACCCTACACGCTACACCCTACACCCTACACGCTACACGCTACACTCTGCACCCTACACGCTACACCTTACACTCTACACCCTACACCCTACACGCTACACGCTACACCCTACACGCTACACCCTACACGCTACACTCTACACACTACACGCTACACTCTACACCCTACACACTACACTCTACACCCTACACCCTACACGCTACAGTCTACACCCTACACGCTACACCCTACACTCTACACCCTACACCCTACACCCTACACGCTACACGCTACACCCTACATGCTACACGCTACACGCTACACCCAACACGCTACACTCTACACCCTACACCCTACCCGCTACACGCTACACGCTACATGCTACACTCTACACTCTACACGCTACACTCTACACCCTACATGCTACACTCTACACGCTACACACTACACTCTACACCCTACACGCCACACTCTACACGCTACACGCTACACGCTACACCCTACACGCTACACGTTACACTCTACACCCTACACGCTTCACTCTACACCCTACACGCTACACTCTACACCCTACACGCTACACCCTACACTCTACACCGTACACCATACACGCTACACGCTACACTCTACACCCTACACGCTACACCCTACATGCTACACACTACACTCTACACCCTCCATTCTACACTCTACACCCTACACGCTACACCCTACACCCTACACGCTACACGCTACACACTACACGCTACACGATACACTCTACACGCTACATGCTACACCCTACACGCTACACCCTACACCCTACACGCTACACCGTACACCCTACACGCTACACCCAACACCCTACACGCTACACGCTACACTCTACACCCTACACGCTACACTCTACACCCTACACGCTACACCTTACACTCTACACCCTACACCCTACACTCTACACCCTACATGCTACACTCTACACCTTACACGCTACACCCTACACTTTACACCCTACACCCTACATGCTACACTCTACACGCTACACGATACACGCTACACGCTACACCCTACACTCTACACCCTACACCCCACACGCTACACTCTACACGCTACACCCTACACGCTGCACTCTACACTCTACACTCTACACCCTACACGCTACACGCTACACCCTGCACTCTACACCCTACACCATACCCGCTACACGCCACATGCTACAAGCTACACTCTACACACTACACGCTACACCCTACACTCTACACCCCACACCCTAAACTCTACACTCTACACCCTACACGCTACACCCTACATGTTACACTCTGCACACTACACGCTACACTCTACACCCTACACACTACACTCTACACCCTACACCCTACACTCTACACGCTACACGCTACACTCTACGCCCTACCCGCTGCACTCTACACGCTACACGTTACACTCTACACCCTACAGGCTACACTCTCCATGCTACACGTTACACCCTACACCCTACACGCTACACGTTACACTCTACTCCCTACACGCTACACTCTACACCCTACACGCTACACTCTACACCCTACACGCTACACCCTACACTCTACACCCTACACCCTACACCCTACACGCTACACGCTACACCCTACATGCTACACGCTACACGCTACACCCAACACGCTACACTCTACACCCTACACGCTACACGCTGCACCCTACACTCTACACCCTACACCCTACCCGCTACACGCTACACGCTACACGCTACACTCTACACTCTACACGCTACACTCTACACCCTACATGCTACACTCTACATGCTACACACTACACTCTACACCCTACACGCTGCAGTCTACACGCTACACGCTACACTCTACACGCTACACGCCACACTCTACACGCTACACGCTACACGCTACACGCTACACCCTACACGCTACACGTTACACTCTACACCCTACACGCTTCACTCTACACCCTACACGCTACACTCTACACCCTACATTCTACACCCTACACGCTACACCCTACATGCTACACACTACACTCTACACCCTCCATTCTACACTCTACACCCTACACGCTACACCCTACACCCTACACGCTACACGCTACACACTACACGCTACACGCTACACTCTACACGCTACATGCTACACCCTACACGCTACACCCTACACCCTACACGCTACACCGTACACCCTACACGCTACACCCAACACCCTACACGCTACACGCTACACTCTACACCCTACACGCTACACTCTACACCCTACACGCTACACCTTACACTCTACACCCTACACCCTACACTCTACACCCTACACCCTACATGCTACACTCTACACGCTACACGATACACGCTACACGCTACACCCTACACTCTACACCCTACACCCCACACGCTACACTCTACACGCTACACCCTACACGCTGCACTCTACACTCTACACTCTACACCCTACACGCTACACGCTACACCCTGCACTCTACACCCTACACCATACCCGCTACACGCCACACGCTACAAGCTACACTCTACACACTACACGCTACACTCTACACTCTACACCCTACACCCTACACTCTACACTCTACACCCTACACGCTACACCCTACATGTTACACTCTGCACACTACACGCTACACTCTACACCCTACACACTACACTCTACACCCTACACCCTACACTCTACACGCTACACGCTACACTCTACGCCCTACCCGCTGCACTCTACACGCTACACGCTACACTCTACACCCTACAGGCTACACTCTACATGCTACACGTTACACCCTACACCCTACACGCTACACGTTACACTCTACTCCCTACACGCTACACTCTACACCCTACACGCTACACCATACACGCTACACGCTACACTCTACACCCTACACGCTACACCCTACACTCTACACCCTACACCCTACACGCTACACCCTACACGCTACACTCTACACCCTACACGCTACACCCTACACTCTACACACTACACGCTACACGCTACACTCTACTCCCTACACGCTACACTCTACACGCTACAAGCTACACGCTACACCCTACACCCTACACGAGTGTAGGGTGTAGGGTGTAGCGTGTAGGGTGTAGAGTGTAGAATGTAGGGTGTAGAGTGTAGTGTGTAGCATGTAGGGTGTAGAGTGTAGGGTGTAGCATGTAGCATGTAGCATGTAGGGTGTAGGGTGTAGAGTGTAGCGTGTAGGGTGTAGAGTGTAGCATGTATCGTGTAGCGTGTAGCGTGTAGGGTGTAGGGTGTAGCGTGTAGAGTGTAGGGTGTAGCGTGTAGTGTGTAGCGTGTAGGGTGTAGAGTGTAGCGTGTAGCGTGTAGGGTGCAGGGTGTAGAGTGTAGGGTGTAGCATGTAGGGTGTAGATTGTAGCATGTAGCGTGTAGGGTGTAGGGTGTAGAGTGTAGGGTGTATCGTGTACGGTGTAGAGTGTAGCGTGAAGCTTGTAGGGTGTAGGGTGTAGAGTGTATGGTGTAGAGTGTAGGTTGTAGCGTGTAGGGTGTAGAGTGTAGCGTGTAGCGTGTAGAGTGTAGGGTGTAGCGTGTAGGGTGTAGCGTGTAGGGTGTAGAGTGTAGCGTGTAGCGTGTAGGGTGCAGGGTGTAGAGTGTAGCGTGTAGCGTGTAGGGTGTAGAGTGTAGCATGTAGCGTGTAGGGTGTAGAGTGTAGCATGTAGCGTGTAGGGTGTAGAGTGTAGGTTGTAGCGTGTAGGGTGTAGAGTGTAGCGTGTAGGGTGTAGAGTGTAGCGTGTAGGGTGTAGAGTGTAGCGTGTAGCGTGTAGCATGTAGGGTGTAGGGTGTAGTGTGTGGTGTAGCGTGTAGGGTGTAGAGTGTAGCGTGTAGCGTGTAGGGTGTAGAGTGTAGGGTGTAGCGTGAAGGGTGAAGAGTGTAGCGTGTAGCATATAGGGTGTAGGGTGTAGCGTGTAGGGTGTAGAGTGTAGGGTGTAGCGTGTAGGGTGTAGACTGTAGCATGTAGCGTGTAGGGTGTAGGGTGCAGAGTGTATGGTGTAGCGTGTAGCATGTAGGGTGAAGGGTGTAGGGTGTAGAGTGTAGTGTAGCGTGTAGGGTGTACAGTGTAGCATGTATCGTGTAGCGTGTAGCGCGTAGGGTGTAGGGTGTAGGGTGTTGGGTGTAGCGTATAGGGTGTAGAGTGTAGCGAGTAGCGTGTAGCGTGTAGAGTGCAGCGTGTAGGGTGTAGAGTGTAGCGTGTAGCGTGTAGAGTGTAGTGTGTAGGGTGTAGGGTGTATCGTGTAGGGTGTAGAGTGTAGCATGTAGCGTGTAGCATGTAGCATGTAGAGTGTACGGTGTAGCGTGTAGGGTGTAGATTGTAGAGTGTAGGGTGTAGCATGTAGCGTGTAGAGTGTAGCGTGTAGCGTGTAGTGTGTAGCGTGTAGCGTGTAGGGTGTAGGGTGTAGCGTGTAGGGTGTAGCGTATAGGGTGTAGAGTGTAGCGTGTAGGGTGTAGGGTGTAGAGGGTAGAGTGTAGCGTGTAGGGTGTAGAGTGTAGCGTGTAGCGTGTAGCGTGTAGGGTGTAGCGTCTAGGGTGTAGAGTGTAGGGTGTAGAGTAACGTGTAGTGTGTAGGGTGTAGGGTGTAGCGTGTAGCGTGTAGAGTGTAGCGTGTAGGGTGTAGAGTGTAGCGTGTAGCTTGTAGAGTGTAGGGTGTAGCGTGTAGGGTGTAGAGTGTAGCGTGTAGCGTGTATGGTGTACGGTGTAGAGTGTAGGGTGTAGCGTGTAGGGTGTAGAGTGTAGCGTGTAGGGTGTAGAGTGAAGCGTGTAGGGTGTAGAGTGTAACGTGTAGCGTGTAGGGTGTAGAGTGTAGCGTGTAGCGTGTAGAGTGTGGCGTGTAGGGTGTAGAGTGTAGCGTGTAGACTGCAGCATGTAGGGTGTAGAGTGTAGTGTGTAGCGTGTAGAGTGTAGCATGTAGGGTGTAGAGTGTAGCGTGTAGCGTGTAGCGTGTAGCGTGTAGCAGGTAGGGTGTAGGGTGTAGAGTGTAGGGTGTACCATGTAGCGTGTAGCGTGTAGGGTGTAGAGTGTAGCGTGTTGGGTGTAGCGTGTAGGGTGTAGAGTGTAGCGTGTAGCATGTAGGGTGTAGGGTGTAGGGTGTAGAGTGTAGGGTGTAGCGTGTAGGGTGTAGAGTGTAGCGTGTAGGGTGTAGGGTGTAGAGTGTAGTGTGTAGGGTGTAGAGTGTAGCGTGTAGTGTGTAGAGTGTAGCGTGTAGGGTGTAGCGTGTAGGGTGTAGCGTGAAGCGTGTAGGGTGTAGGGTGTAGAGTGTAGCGTGTAGAGTGTAGGGTGTAGCGTGTAGGGTGTAGAGTGTAGCGTGTAGGGTGTAGAGTGTAGAGTGTAGGGTGTAGCGTGTAGGGTGTAGAGTGTAGCGTGTAGCGTGGAGAGTGTAGCGTGTAGCGTGTAGCGTGTAGGGTGTAGAGTGTAGTGTGTAGCGTGTCGCGTGTAGCGTGTAGGGAGTAGGGTGTAGCGTGTACCGTGTAGCGTATAGGGTGTAGGGTGTAGAGTGTAGCGTGTAGGGTGTAGGGTGTAGCGTGTAGGGTGTAGAGTGTAGAGTGAAGCTTGTAGGGTGTAGAGTGGAGTGTAGGGTGTAGCGTTTAGCGTGTAGGGTGTAGGGTGTAGAGTATAGAGTGTAGCGTGTAAGGTGTGGAGTGTAGGGTGTAGCGTGTAGGGTGTAGAGTGTAGCGTGTAGGGTGTAGAGTGTAGCGTGTAGCGTGTAGTGTAGCGTGTAGCATATAGGGTGTAGGGTGTAGAGTGTTGGGTGTAGCGTGTAGGGTGTAGAGTGTAGCGTGTAGCGTTTAGCGTGTAGCGTGTAGGGTGTAGGGTGTAGAGTGTAAGGTGTAGCGTGTAGGGTGTAGAGTGTAGCGTGTAGCGTGTAGGGTGTAGGGTGTAGCGTGTAGGGTGTAGAGTGTAGGGCGTAGCGAGTAGGGTGTAGAGTGTAGCATGTAGCGTGTAGCATGTACCGTGTAGGGTGTACAGTGTAGGGTGTAGCGTGTAGAGTGTAGGGTGTAGCGTGTAGGGTGTAGAGTGTAGCGTGTAGAGTGTAGAGTGTAGCGTGTAGCGTGTAGAGTGTAGCGTGTAGGGTGTAGCGTGTAGCGTGTAGGGTGTAGAATGTAGAGTGTAGGGTGGAGAGTATAGGGTGTAGAGTGTAGCGCGTAGCGTGTAGAGTGTAACGTGTAGCGTGTAGGGTGTAGGGTGTAGAGTGTAGTGTGTAGCGTGTAGCGTGTAGGGAGTAGGGTGTAGCGTGTAGAGTGTAGTGTGTAGGGTGTAGGGTGTAGCGTGTAGGGTGTAGAGTGTAGCATGTAGCGTGTAGCATGTAGCATGTAGAGTGTACGGTGTAGCGTGTAGGGTGTAGAGTGTAGCGTGTAGGGTGTAGCATGTAGCGTGTAGAGTGTAGCGTGTAGCGTGTAGTGTGTAGCGTGTAGCGTGTAGGGTGTAGGGTGTAGAGTGTAGCGTGTAGGGTGTAGGGTGTAGCGTGTAGGGTGTAGAGTGTAGAGTGAAGCTTGTAGGGTGTAGAGTGTAGAGTGTAGAGTGTAGCGTGTAGCGTGTAGCGTGTAGGGTGTAGGGTGTAGAGTGTAGAGTGTAGCGTGTAGGGTGTGGAGTGTAGGGTGTAGCGTGTAGGGTGTAGAGTGTAGCGTGTAGGGTGTAGAGTGTAGCGTGTAGCGTGTAGAGTGTAGCGTGTAGCATATAGGGTGTAGGGTGTAGAGTGTTGGGTGTAGCGTGTAGGGTGTAGAGTGTAGCGTGTAGCGTTTAGCGTGTAGCGTGTAGGGTGTAGGGTGTAGAGTGTAAGGTGTAGCGTGTAGGGTGTAGAGTGTAGCGTGTAGCGTGTAGGGCGTAGGGTGTAGCGTGTAGGGTGTAGAGTATGGCGTAGCGAGTAGGGTGTAGAGTGTAGCATGTAGCGTGTAGCATGTACCGTGTAGCGTGTAGGGTGTGCAGTGTAGGGTGTAGCGTGTAGAGTGTAGGGTGTAGCGTGTAGGGTGTAGAGTGTAGCGTGTAGGGTGTAGAGTGTAGCGTGTAGCGTGTAGAGTGTAGCGTGTAGGGTGTAGCGTGTAGCGTGTAGGGTGTAGAATGTAGAGTGTAGGGTGGAGAGTATAGGGTGTAGAGTGAAGCGTGTAGCGTGTAGAGTGTAGCGTGTAGCGTGTAGGGTGTAGGGTGTAGAGTGTAGTGTGTAGCGTGTAGCGTGTAGCGTGTAGGGAGTAGGGTGTAGCGTGTAGGGTGTAGCGTGTAGGGTGCAGAGTGTAGGGTGTAGTGTGTAGCGTGTAGCGTGTAGCGTGTAGCGTTTAGAGTGTAGAGTGTAGCATGTAGCGTGTAGCGTGTAGCGTGTAGGGTGTAGGGTGTAGAGTGTAAGGTGTAGCTTGTAGGGTGTAGGGTGTAGCGTGTAGGGTGTAGAGTGTAGTGTAGGGTGTAGGGTGTAGCGTGTAGAGTGTAGCCTGTAGGGTGTAGCGTGTAGGGTGTAGAATGTAGAGTGTAGGGTGGAGAGTATAGGGTGTAGAGTGTAGCGTGTAGCGTGTAGAGTGTAGCGTGTAGCATATAGGGTGTAGGGTGTAGAGTGTTGGGTGTAGTGTGTAGGGTGTAGAGTGTAGCGTGTAGCGTTTAGCGTGTAGCGTGTAGGGTGTAGGGTGTAGAGTGTAAGGTGTAGCGTGTAGGGTGTAGAGTGTAGCGTGTAGCGTGTAGGGTGTAGCGTGTAGGGTGTAGAGTGTAGGGCGTAGCGAGTAGGGTGTAGAGTGTAGCATGTAGCGTGTAGCGTGTAGCATGTACCGTGTAGCGCGTAGGGTGTACAGTGTAGGGTATAGCGTGTAGAGTGTAGGGTGTAGCGTGTAGGGTGTAGAGTGTAGCGTGTAGGGTGTAGAGTGTAGCGTGTAGCGTGTAGAGTGTAGCGTGTAGCGTGTAGAGTGTAGCGTGTAGGGTGTAGAGTGTAGCGTGTAGGGTGTAGAATGTAGAGTGTAGGGTGGAGAGTATAGGGTGTAGAGTGTAGCGTGTAGTGTGTAGCGTGTAGCGTGTAGCGTGTAGGGAGTAGGGTGTAGCGTGTAGGGTGTAGCGTGTAGGGTGCAGAGTGTAGGGTGTAGTGTGTAGCGTGTAGCGTGTAGCGTTTAGAGTGTAGATTGTAGCATGTAGCGTGTAGCGTGTAGGGTGTAGGGTGTAGAGTGTAGGGTGTAGGGTGTAGCGTGTAGAGTGTAGCCTGTAGGGTGTAGAGTGTAGCGTGTAGAGTGCAGCGTGTGGGGTGTAGAGTGTAGCGTGTAGAGTGTAGGGTGTAGTGTGTAGCGTGTAGAGTGTAGCCTGTAGGGTGTAGAGTGTAGTGTGTAGTGTGTAGAGTGTAGCATGTAGGGTGTAGCGTGTAGGGTGTAGAGTGTAGAGTGTAGGGTGTAGCTCTTTCCAATGGCCTACAAGCATAAGTGAAGCAGTGAGCAGCAGTCTCTATTAGTATAGGAGATAACAGAAAACATTTCACATTTTTCCCCATTGGGACATAACTTCTGTTGCAATGATCAGAGGTTGAAATTTTTTGCGTTTTCCTGCTCTTTCCAATGGCCTACAAGCATATATGAAGCGGTGAGCAGCAGTCTCTATTAGTATAAGAGATAACGGAAAACATTTCACAATTTTCCCCATTTCACCATTGGGTCATAACTTCTGTGACAATGATCAGAGGTTGAAATTTTTTGCGTTTTCCTGCTCTTTCCAATGGCTTACATGCATAAGTGAAGCGGTGAGCAACAGTTTCTATTAGTATAGGACCCAATGGGGACATGGGGAAAAATGTGAAATGTTTTCCGTTATCTCTTATACTAATAGAGACTGCTGCTCACTGCTTCACTTATGCTTGTAGGCCATTGGAAATAGAAGGAAAACGCATCATTCTAACAGAAGTTTTAACCCAGTGGGGAAATGGGGAAAAATGTGCACTATACACCCTACACTCTACAATCTACACCCTACACGCTACACCCTACATGCTACACCCTACCCTCTACACCCTACACCCTACACGCTACACGCTACATGCTACACTCTACACTCTACACGCTACACGCTACACGCTACACCCTACACTCTATACCCTACACCCTACACGCTACACCCTACACCCTACTCCCTACACGCTACAAAACACCCTACACACTACACCCTACACCCTAAACGCTACACTCTACACGCTACACGCTACACTCTACACCCTACACTCTACACCATACACCTTACACTCTACGTTCTACACCCTACACACTACACGCTACACCCTACACGCTACACTCTACACCGTACACGCTACACCCTACACACTACACCCTACACTCTACACGCTACAAGCTACACGCTACACGCTACACTCTACACCGTACACGCTACACCCTACACTCTACACCCTACACCCGACACACTACACGCTACACCCTACACGCTACACTCTACGCGCTACACGCTACACTCTACACCCTACACGCTACACTCTACGCGCTACACTCTACACTCTACACCCTACACGCTACACTCTACACCCTACACGCTACACCCTACACTCTACACGCTACAAGCTACACGCTACACGCTACACTCTACACCCTACACGCTACACCCTACACTCTACACCCTACACCCTACACCCTACACGCTACACTCCACACCCTACATGCTACACCCTACACGCTACACCCTACACGCTACACGCTACACTCTACACCCTACACGCTACACGATAAACGCTACACTCTACACCCTACACGATACACGATACACCCTACACCCTACACGCTACACTCTACACCCTACACGCTACACCCTACACCCTACACCCTACACGCTACACACTACACACTACACGCTAAACTCTACACGCTACACCCTACACCCTACACCCTACACCCTACTCCCTACACGCTACACGCTACACGCTACACTCAACACCCTACACTCTACATCATACACCCTACACTCTACATTCTACACCCTACCCGCTACACGCTACACCCTACACGCTACACTCTACACGCTATATGCTACACTCTACACCCTACACGCTACACTCTACACCCTACATGCTACACCCTTCACTCTACACTCTACATGCTACACGCTACACGCTACACCCTACACTCTACACCCTACACCCTACACGCTACACTCTACACGCTACACGCTACACTCTACACCCTACACTCTACACCCTGCACCCTAAACGCTACACGCTACACTCTACACCCTACACGCTACGCCCTACACGCTACACCCTACACTCTACACGCTACACCCTACACCCTACACGCTACACGCTACACGATACACGCTACACTCTACACCCTACACGCTACACTCAACACCCTACACCCTACATGCTACACGCTACATGCTACACCCTACACTCTACACCCTACATGCTACACACTACACTCTACAACATACATTCTACACTCTACACCCTACACGCTACACCCTACACGCTACACACTACACACTACACGCTACACTCTACACGCTACACCCTACACCCTACACTCTACTCCCTACACGCTACACGCTACGTTCTACACGCTACACGCTACACTCAACACCCTACACGCTACACGCTACATGATACACGCTACACGCTAAACTCTACACCCTACACGCTACACCCTACACGCTACATCCTACACACTACACCCTACACCCTACACGCTACATGCTACACTCTACACTCTACACCCTACACGCTACACACTACACGGTATATGCTACACGCTACAGCCTACACCCTACTCCCTACACGCTACACGCTACACCCTACACTCTACACCCTACACACTACACGCTACACGCTACACGCTACACTCTACACGCTACACGCTACACTCTACGCCCTACACTCTACATCATACACCCTACACTCTACATTCTACACCCTCCCCGCTACACGCTACACCCTACACGCTACACTCTACACGCTATACGCTACACTCTACACCCTACACGCTACACTCTACACCCTACATGCTACACCCTTCACTCTAGACTCTACATGCTACATGCTACACGCTACACTCTACACCCTACACGCTACACCCTACACTCTACACCCTACACCCTACACGCTACACGCTACACTCTACACCCTACACGCTACACGCTACACCCTACACTCTACACCCTACAACCTACACGCTACACGCTACACTCTACACCCTACACCCTACACGCTACACTCCACACCCTACACGCTACACCCTTCACGCTACACGCTACACTCTACACCCTAAACGCTACACGCTAAACGCTACACTCTACACCCTACACGATACACGATACACCCTACACCCTACATGCTACACTCTACACCCTACACGCTACACCCTACACCCTACACGCTACACGCTACAAACTACACACTACACGCTACACTCTACACGCTACACCCTACACCCTACAAGCTACACTCTACACGCTACACGCTACACTCTACACCCTACACGCTGCATGCTACACGCAACACGCTACATGCTACACTCTACACCATACACGCTACACTACTACACGCAACACGCTACATCCTACACACTACACCCTACACCCTACACGCTACACGCTACACTCTACACGCTACACGCTACACTCTACGCCCTACACTCTACATCATACACCCTACACTCTACATTCTACACCCTACCCACTACACGCTACACCCTACACGCTACACTCTACACGCTATACGCTACACTGTACACCCTACACGCTACACTCTACACCCTACATGCTACACACTTCACTCTACACTCTACATGCTATCGTGTATCGTGTAGGGTGTAGAGTGTAGCGTTTAGCGTGTAGCGTGTAGGGTGTAGAGTGTAGCGTGTAGCATGTAGCGTGTAGCGTGTAGGGTGTAGAGTGTAGTGTGTAGCGTGTAGCGTGTAGGGTGTAGGGTGTAGAGTGTAGCGTGTAGCGTGTAGGGTGTAGGGTGTAGAGTGTAGGGTGTAGCGTGTAGGGTGTAGAGTGTAGCGCGTAGCATGTAGCGTGTAGCGTATAGGGTGTAGGTTGTAGAGTGTAGGGTGAAGCGTGTAGGGTGTAGAGTGTAGTGTGTAGCATGTAGGGTGTAGAGTGTAGCATGTAGCGTGTAGGGTGTAGAGAATAGGGTGTAGCGTGTAGGGTGTAGGGTGTAAAGTTTAGTGTAGCGTGTAGGGTGCAGCGTGTATCGTGTAGCGTGTAGCGTGTAGGGTGTAGGGTGTTGAGTGTAGTGTAGCATGTAGGGTGTAGAGTGTAGCGTGTATCATGTAGCGTGTAGCGTGTAGGGTGTAGGGTGTAGGGTGTTGAGTGTAGGGTGTAGCGTATAGGGTGTAGAGTGTAGCGTGTAGAGTGTAGGGTGTAGGGTGTAGCGTGTAGGGTGTAGAGTGTAGCGTGTAGGGTGTAGAGTGTAGCGTGTAGCGTGTAGGGTGTTGGGTGTAGCGTGTAGAGTGTAGCGTGTAGCGTGTAGCGTGAAGGGTGTAGGGTGTAGAGTGTGGGGTGTAGCGTGTAGGGTGTAGAGTGTAGCGTATAGCGTGTAGCGTGTAGGGTGTAGGGTGTAGAGTGTAGTGTGTAGGGTGTAGAGTGTAACGTGTAGTGTGTAGGATGTAGCGTGTTGTGTGTAGCGTGTAGTAGTGTAGCGTGTATGGTGTAGAGTGTAGCATGTAGCGTGTTGCGTGTAGCATGCAGCGTGTAGGGTGTAGAGTGTAGCGTGTAGCGTGTAGAGTGTAGCGTGTAGGGTGTAGCGTGTAGAGTGTAGCGTGTAGTGTGTAGTTTGTAGCGTGTAGGTGTAGCGTGTAGGGTGTAGAGTGTAGCGTGTAGCGTGTATGGTGTACGGTGTAGAGTGTAGGGTGTAGCGTGTAGGTTGCAGAGTGTAGCGTGTAGGGTGTAGAGTGAAGCGTGTAGGGTGTAGAGTGTAACGTGTAGCGTGTAGGGTGTAGCATGTAGCGTGTAGCGTGTAGCGTGTAGAGTGTGGCGTGTAGGGTGTAGAGTGTAGTGTGTAGCGTGTAGAGTGTAGCATGTAGGGTGTAGAGTGTAGCGTGTAGCGTGTAGAGTGTAGCGTGTAGCGTGTAGCGGGTAGGGTGTAGGGTGTAGAGTGTAGAGTGTTGGGTGTAGCGTGTAGCGTGTAGGGTGTAGAGTGTAGCGTGTAGCGTGTAGGGTGTAGGGTGTAGGGTGTAGAGTGTAGGGTGTAGCGTGTAGGATGTAGAGTGTAGCGTGTAGGGTGTAGGGTGTAGAGTGTAGCGTGTAGCGTTTAGGGTGTAGCGTGTAGGGTGTAGAGTGTAGCGTGTAGGGTGTAGAGTGTAGAGTGTAGGGTGTAGCATGTAGGGTGTAGAGTGTAGCGTGTAGAGTGTAGCGTGTAGGGTGTAGAGTGTAGAGTGTAGGGTGTAGCGTGTAGGGTGTAGAGTGTAGCGTGTAGCGTGTAGAGTGTAGCGTGTAGCGTGTAGCGTGTAGGGTGTAGGGTGTAGAGTGTAGTGTGTAGCGTGTAGCGTGTAGCATGTAGGGAGTAGGGTGTAGCGTGTAGCGTGTAGCGTATAGGGTGTAGGGTGTAGAGTGTAGCGTGTAGCGTGTAGGGTGTAGGGTGTAGCGTGTAGGGTGTAGAGTGTAGAGTGAAGCTTGTAGGGTGTAGGGTGTAGAGTGTAGGGTGTAGCGTGTAGCGTGTAGCGTGTAGGGTGTAGGGTGTAGAGTGTAGAGTGTAGCGTGTAGGGTGTAGAGTGTAGCGTGTAGGGTGTAGGGTGTAGAGTGTAGGGTGTAGCGTGTAGGGTGCAGAGTGTAGCATGTAGGGTGTAGAGTGTAGCGTGTAGGGTGTAGAATGTAGCGTGTAGCGTGTAGGGTGTAGAGTGTAGGGTGTAGTGTGTAGGGTGTAGAGTGTAGCGTGTAGGGTGTAGAGTGTAGCGTGTAGCGTGTAGCGTGTAGAGTGTAGCGTGTAGCATATAGGGTGTAGGGTGTAGAGTGTAGCGTGTAGCGTGTAGCATTTAGCGTGTAGCGTGTAGGGTGTAGGGTGTAGAGTGTAAGGTGTAGCATGTAGGGTGTAGAGTGTAGCGTGTAGGGTGTAGGGTGTAGCGTGTAGGGTGTAGAGTGTAGGGCGTAGCGAGTAGGGTGTAGAGTGTAGCATGTAGCGTGTAGCGTGTAGCATGTACCGTGTAGCGTGTAGGGTGTACAGTGTAGGGTGTAGCGTGTAGAGTGTAAGGTGTAGCGTGTAGGGTGTAGACTGCAGCGTGTAGGGTGTAGAGTGTAGCGTGTAGCGTGTAGAGTGTAGCGTGTAGGGTGTAGCGTGTAGGGTGTAGAATGTAGAGTGTAGGGTGGAGAGTATAGGGTGTAGAGTGTAGCGTGTAGCGTGTAGAGTGTAGCGTGTAGCGTGTAGCGTGTAGGGTGTAGGGTGTAGAGTGTAGCGTGTAGGGTGTAGAGTGTAGGGTGTAGCGTGTAGCGTGTAGGGTGTAGAGTGTAGCGCATAGCGTGTAGCGTGTAGCGTATAGGGTGTAGGTTGTAGAGTGTAGGGTGTAGCGTGTAGGGTGTAGAGTGTAGTGTGTAGCATGTAGGGTGTAGAGTGTAGCATGTAGCGTGTAGGGTGTAGAGAGTAGGGTGTAGCGTGAAGGGTGTAGGGTGTAAAGTTTAGTGTAGCGTGTAGGGTGTAGAGTGCAGCGTGTATCGTGTAGCGTGTAGCGTGTAGGGTGTAGGGTGTTGAGTGTAGTGTAGCGTGTAGGGTGTAGAGTGTAGCGTGTATCGTGTAGCGTGTAGCGTGTAGCGTGTAGGGTGTAGGGTGTAGGGTGTTGAGTGTAGGGTGTAGCGTATAGGGTGTAGAGTGCAGCGTGTAGAGTGTAGGGTGTAGGGTGTAGCGTGTAGGGTGTAGAGTGTAGCGTGTAGGGTGTAGAGTGTAGCGTGTAGCGTGTAGGGTGTTGGGTGTAGCGTGTAGACTGTAGCGTGCAGCGTGTAGCGTGAAGGGTGTAGGGTGTAGAGTGTGGGGTGTAGCGTGTAGGGTGTAGAGTGTAGCGTGTAGCGTGTAGCGTGTAGGGTGTAGGGTGTAGAGTGTAGTGTGTAGGGTGTAGAGTGTAACGTGTAGTGTGTAGGATGTAGCGTGTTGCGTGTAGCGTGTAGTAGTGTAGCGTGTATGGTGTAGAGTGTAGCATGTAGCGTGTTGCGTGTAGCATGCAGCGTGTAGGGTGTAGAGTGTAGCGTGTAGCGTGTAGAGTGTAGCGTGTAGGGTGTAGGGTGTAGCGTGTAGAGTGTAGCGTGTAGTGTGTAGTTTGTAGCGTGTAGGTGTAGCGTGTAGGGTGTAGAGTGTAGCGTGTAGCGTGTATGGTGTACGGTGTAGAGTGTAGGGTGTAGCGTGTAGGTTGTAGAGTGTAGGGTGTAGAGTGAAGCGTGTAGGGTGTAGAGTGTAACGTGTAGGGTGTAGGGTGTAGCATGTAGCGTGTAGCGTGTAGCGTGTAGAGTGTGGCGTGTAGGGTGTAGAGTGTAGTGTGTAGCGTGTAGAGTGTAGCATGTAGGGTGTAGAGTGTAGCGTGTAGCGTGTAGAGTGTAGCGTGTAGCGTGTAGCGGGTAGGGTGTAGGGTGTAGAGTGTAGAGTGTTGGGTGTAGCGTGTAGCGTGTAGGGTGTAGAGTGTAGCGTGTAGCGTGTAGGGTGTAGGGTGTAGGGTGTAGGGTGTAGAGTGTAGGGTGTAGCGTGTAGGGTGTAGAGTGTAGCGTGTAGGGTGTAGGGTGTAGAGTGTAGTGTGTAGCGTGTAGGGTGTAGCGTGTAGTGTGTAGGGTGTAGAGTGTAGCGTGTAGGGTGTAGGGTGTAGCGTGTAGGGTGTAGAGTGTAGCGTGTAGGGTGTAGAGTGTAGAGTGTAGGGTGTAGCATGTAGGGTGTAGAGTGTAGCGTGTAGCGTGTAGAGTGTAGCGTGTAGGGTGTAGAGTGTAGAGTGTAGGGTGTAGCGTGTAGGGTGTAGAGTGTAGCGTGTAGTGTGTAGAGTGTAGCGTGTAGCGTGTAGCGTGTAGGGTGTAGGGTGTAGAGTGTAGTGTGTAGCGTGTAGCGTGTAGCATGTAGGGAGTAGGGTGTAGCGTGTAGCGTATAGGGTGTAGGGTGTAGAGTGTAGCGTGTAGCGTGTAGGGTGTAGGGTGTAGCGTGTAGGGTGTAGAGTGTAGAGTGAAGCTTGTAGGGTGTAGGGTGTAGAGTGTAGGGTGTAGCGTGTAGCGTGTAGCGTGTAGGGTGTAGGGTGTAGAGTGTAGAGTGTAGCGTGTAGGGTGTAGAGTGTAGCGTGTAGGGTGTAGGGTGTAGAGTGTAGGGTGTAGCGTGTAGGGTGCAGAGTGTAGCATGTAGGGTGTAGAGTGTAGCGTGTAGGGTGTAGAATGTAGCGTTTAGCGTGTAGGGTGTAGAGTGTAGGGTGTAGTGTGTAGGGTGTAGAGTGTAGCGTGTAGGGTGTAGAGTGTAGCGTGTAGCGTGTAGCGTGTAGAGTGTAGCGTGTAGCATATAGGGTGTAGGGTGTAGAGTGTAGCGTGTAGCGTGTAGCGTTTAGCGTGTAGCGTGTAGGGTGTAGGGTGTAGAGTGTAAGGTGTAGCGTGTAGGGTGTAGAGTGTAGCGTATAGCGTGTAGGGTGTAGGGTGTAGCGTGTAGGGTGTAGAGTGTAGGGCGTAGCGAGTAGGGTGTAGAGTGTAGCATGTAGCGTGTAGCGTGTAGCATGTACCGTGTAGCGTGTAGGGTGTACAGTGTAGGGTGTAGCGTGTAGAGTGTAGGGTGTAGCGTGTAGGGTGTAGACTGTAGCGTGTAGGGTGTAGAGTGTAGCGTGTAGCGTGTAGAATGTAGCGTGTAGGGTGTAGCATGTAGCTTGTAGCGTGTAGGGTGTAGGGTGTAGAGTGTAGTGTGTAGCGTGTAGCGTGTAGGGAGTAGGGTGTAGCGTGTAGGGTGTAGGGTGCAGAGTGTAGGGTGTAGGGTGTAGCGTGTAGAGTGTAGCCTGTAGGGTGTAGAGTGTAGCGTGTAGTGTGTAGAGTGTAGCATGTAGGGTGTAGCGTGTAGGGTGTAGAGTGTAGAGTGTAGGGTGTAGCTCTTTCCAATGGCCTACAAGCATAAGTGAAGCAGTGAGCAGCAGTCTCTATTAGTATAGGACCCAATGGGGAAATGCGGAAAAATATGAAATGTTTTCCGTTATCTCTTATACTAATAGAGACTGCTGCTCACTGCTTCACTTATGCTTGTAGGCCATTGGAAATAGAAGGAAAACGCATCATTCTAACAGAAGTTTTGACCCAGTGGGGAAATGGGGAAAAATGTGCACTATACACCCTACACTCTACACTCTACACCCTACACGCTACACTCTACACCCTACATGCTACACCCTTCACTCTACACCCTACATTCTACACGCTACACGCTACACTCTACACCCTACACGCTACACCCTACAATCTACACCCTACACCCTACACGCTACACGCTACACGCTACACTCTACACCCTACACGCTACACGCTAAACCCTACACTCTACACCCTACACCCTACACGCTACACGCTACACTCTACACCCTACACCCTACACGCTACACTCCACACCCTACACGCTACACCCTACACGCTACACGCTACACTCTACACCCTACACGCTACACGCTAAACGCTACACTCTACACCCTACACGATACACGATACACCCTACACCCTACACGCTACACTCTACACCCTACACGCTACACCCTACACCCTACACGCTACACGCTACAAACTACACACTACACGCTACACTCTACACGCTACACCCTACACCCTACACGCAACACTCCACACGCTACACGCTACACGCTACACTCTACACCCTACACGCTGCATGCTACACGCAACACGCTACATGCTACACTCTACACCCTACACGCTACACTACACACGCTACACGCAACACGCTACATCCTACACACTACACGTTACACTCTACACCCTACACTCTACACTCTACACCGTACACCCTACATGCTACACGCTACACGCTACACTCTACACCCTACACGCTACACCCTACACTCTACACCCTACACCCTTCACGCTACATGCTACACTCTACACGCTACACGCTACACTCTACACCCTACACGCTTCACTCTAGACCCTACACGCTACACCCAACACCCTACACGCTACACTCTACACTCTACACGCTACACTCTACACGCTACACCCTACACCCTACACTCTACACGCTACACTCTACACCCTATACGCTAAACCCTACACTCAACACCCTACACCCTACACCCTACACGCTACACGCTACACAATACACGCTACACTCTACATGCTACACCCTACACACTACACCCTACACGCTACACGCTACATGCTACATTCTACACTCTACACCCTACACGCTACACGCTATATGCTACACGCTACAGCCTACACCCTACTCCCTACATGCTACACGCTACACTCTACACCCTACACGCTACACCCTACACGCTACACCCTACACTCTACACGCTACAAGCTACACGCCACACGCTACACTCTACACCCTACACGCTACACGCTAAATGCTACACTCTACACCCTACACGATAAACGATACACCCTACACCCTACACGCTACACTCTACACCCTACACGCTACACCCTACACCCTACACCCTACACGCTTCACACTACACACTACACGCTACACTCTACACGCTACACCCTACACCCTACACCCTACTCCCTACACACTACACGCTACATTCTACACGCTACACGCTACACTCTACACCCTACACGCTACACCCTACACTCTACACCCTACACCCTACACGCTACACGATACACGCTACACGCTAAACTCTACACCCTACACGCTACACCCTACATGCTACACCCTACACTCTACACTCTACACCCTACACGCTACACGTTACACGCTATATGCTACACGCTACAGCCTACACCATACTCCCTACACCCTACACTCTACACCCTACACCCTACACGCTACACGCTACACTCTACACGCTACACTCTACGCCATAAACCCTACATCAAACACCCTACACTCTACATTCTACACCCTACCCGCTAAACGCTACACCCTACACGCTACACTCTACACGCTATACGCTACACTCTACACCCTACACGCTACACTCTACACCCTACATGCTACACCCTTCACTCTACACCCTACATGCTACACGCTACACGCTACACTCTACACCCTACACGCTACACCCTACACTCTACACCCTACACCCTACACGCTACACGCTACACGCTACACTCTACACCCTACACTCTACACCCTACACCCTACACGCTACACGCTACACTCTACACCCTACACCCTACACGCTACACTCCACACCCTACACGCTACACGCTACACTCTACACCCTACACGCTACACGCTAAACGCTACACTCTACACCCTACACGATACACGATACACCCTACACCCTACACGCTACACTCTACACCCTACACGCTACACCCTACACCCTACACGCTACACGCTACAAACTACACACTACACGCTACACTCTACACGCTACACCCTACACCCTACACGCTACACTCCACACGCTACACGCTACACGCTACACGCTACACTCTACACCCTACACGCTGCATGCTACACGCAACACGCTACATGCTACACTCTACACCCTACACGCTACACTACACACGCTACACGCAACACGCTACATCCTACACACTACACGTTACACTCTACACCCTACACTCTACACTCTACACCCTACACCCTACACGCTACACGCTACACTCTACACCCTACACGCTACACCCTACACTCTACACCCTACACCCTTCACGCTACACGCTACACTCTACACGCTACACGCTACACTCTACACCCTACATGCTTCACTCTACACCCTACACGCTACACCCAACACCCTACACGCTACACGCTACACTCTTCACCCTACACGCTACACTCTACACGCTACACCCTACACCCTACACTCTACACGCTACACTCTACACCCTATACGCTAAACCCTACACTCAACACCCTACACCCTACACCCTACACGCTACATGCTACACAATACACGCTACACTCTACATGCTACACCCTACACACTACACCCTACACGCTACACGCTACACGCTATATGCTACACGCTACAGCCTACACCCTACTCCCTACACGCTACACCCTACACTCTACACAATACACCCTACATGCTACACTCTACACGCTACACTCTACGCCCTACACGCTACACTCTACACCCTACACGCTACACCCTTCACTCTACACCCTACATGCTACACGCTACACGCTACACTCTACACCCTACATGCACTTGGGTAGAAGTAATAAGATGTATAACTATGTGCTTAATTCTAAAACTCTGGGCAAAACCATCAATGAAAAAGACCTGGGTGTATGGGTGGATGACAGACTCATATTCAGTGGCCAGTGTCAGGCAGCTGCTACAAAGGCAAATAAAATAATGGGATGTATTAAAAGAGGCATAGATGCTCATGAGGAGAACATAATTTTACCTCTATACAAATCACTAGTTCGACCACACTTAGAATACTGTGTACAGTTCTGGTCTCCAGTGTATAAGAAAGACATAGCTGAACTAGAGCGGGTGCAGAGAAGAGCGACCAAGGTTATTAGAGGACTGGGGGGTCTGCAATACCAAGATAGGTTATTACACTTAGGGCTATTTAGTTTGGAAAAACGAAGACTAAGGGGTGATCTTATTTTAATGTATAAATATATGAGGGGACAGTACAAAGACCTTTCTGATGATCTTTTTAATCATAGACCTGAGACAGGGACAAGGGGGCATCCTCTACGTCTGGAGGAAAGAAGGTTTAAGCATAATAACAGACGCGGATTCTTTACTGTAAGAGCAGTGAGACTATGGAACTCTCTGCCGTATGATGTTGTAATGAGTGATTCATTAATTAAATTTAAGAGGGGACTGGATACCTTTCTGGAAAAGTATAATATTACAGGGTATATACACTAGATTCCTTGATAAGGCGTTGATCCAGGGAACTAGTCTGATTGCCGTATGTGGAGCCGGGAAGGAATTTTTTTCCCCATGGTGGAGTTACTCTTTGCCACATGGTTTTTTTTTGCCTTCCTCTGGATCAACATGTTAGGGCATGTTAGGTTAGGCTATGGGTTGAACTAGATGGACTTAAAGTCTTCCTTCAACATCAATAACTATGTAACTATGTAACTATGTAACTACACGCTACACCCTACACTCTACACCCTACACCCTACACGCTACACGCTACACTCTACACCCTACACGCTACACGCTACACCCTACACTCTACACCCTACACCCTACACGCTACACGCTACACTCTACACCCTACACCCTACAAGCTACACTCCACACCCTACACGCTACACCCTACACGCTACACGCTACTCTACACCCTACACGCTACACGCTAAACGCTACACTCTACACCCTACACGATACACGATACACGCTACACCCTACACGCTACACTCTACACCCTACACGCTACACCCTACACCCTACACGCTACACGCTACAAACTACACACTACGCGCTACACTCTACACGCTACACCCTACACCATACACGCTACACTCCACACGCTACACGCTGCACGCTACACTCTACACCCTACACGCTGCATGCTACACGCAACACGCTACATGCTACACTCTACACCCTACACGCTATACTACACACGCTACACGCAACACGCTACATCCTACACACTACACCTTACACTCTACACCCTACACTCTACACTCTACACCCTACACCCTACACGCTACACGCTACGCGCTACACTCTACACCCTACACACTACACCCTACACTCTACACCCTACACCCTTCACGCTACACGCTACACTCTACACGCTACACGCTACACTCTACACCCTACACGCTTCACTCTACACCCTACACGCTACACCCAACACCCTACACTCTACACCCTACACGCTACACTCTACACGCTACACCCTACACCCTACACTCTACACGCTACACTCTACACCCTATACGCTACACCCTACACTCAACACCCTACACCCTACACCCTACACGCTACACGCTACACAATACACGCTACACTCTACACCCTACACGCTACACTACACTCAACACCCTACACCCTACACCCTACACGCTACACGCTACACGATACACGCTACACTCTACAACCTACACGCTACACTAAACTTTACACCCTACACCCTACACGCTACAAACTACACCCTACTCTCTACACCCTACACGCTACATGCGGCACTCTACACCCTACATGCTACACCCTACACTCTACAACCTACACGCTACACCCTACACACTACACTCTACACCCTACACGCTACACCCTACACTCTACACCCTATACGCTACACGCTGCACGCTACGCGCTACACTCTACACCCTACACGCTACACCCAACACTCTACACCCTACACCCCACATGCTACACGCTACACTCTACACGCTACACGCTACACGCTACACGCTACACTCTACACCCTACACGCTACACTCTACACCCTACACGCTACACCCTACACTCTACACCCTACACCCTACACGCTACACTCTACACCCTACACGCTACACCCTACACCCTACACCCTACACGCTACACTCTACACCCTATACGCTACACCCTACACTCTACACTCTCCACCCTACACGCTACACTCTACACCCTACATGCTACACTCTACACTCTACACCCTACACGCTACACGCTAAACGCTACACCCTACACTCTACATTCTACACCCTACAAGCTACACGCTAAACGATACACTCTACACCCTACACGCTACACCCTACACTCTACACCCTACACCCTACACGCTACACGCTACACTCTACACCCTACACCCTACACTCTACACCCTACACCCTTCACGCTACACACTACACTCTACACGCTACACGCTACACTCTACACCCTACACGCTTCACTCTACACCCTACAACGCTACACCCAACACCCTACATGCTACACGCTACACTCAACACCCTACAAGCTACACTCTACACGCTACACCCTACACCCTACACTCTACACGCTACACTCTACACCCTATACGCTACACCCTACACTCAACACCCTACACCCTACACCCTACACGCTACACGCTACACGCTACACAATACACGCTACACTCTACACCCTACACGCTACACTACACTCAACACCCTACACCCTACACCCTACACGCTACACGATACACGCTACACTCTACACCCTACACGCTACACTAAACTTTACACCCTACACCCTACACGCTACACCCTACTCTCTACACCCTACACGCTACATGCTGCACTCAACACCCTACATGCTACACCCTACACTCTACACCCTACACGCTACACCCTACACCCTACACGCTACACCCTACACTCTACACCCTACACCCTATACGCTACACGCTGCATGCTACGCGCTACACTCTACACCCTACACGCTACACCCAACACTCTACACCCTACACCCCACATGCTACACGCTACACGCTACACGCTACACTCTACACCCTACACGCTACACTCTACACCCTACACGCTACACCCTACACTCTACACCCTACACGCCACACTCTACACCTTACACGCTACACCCTACACCCTACACGCTACACTCTACACCCTATACGCTACACCCTACACTCTACACTCTCCACCCTACACGCTACACTCTACACCCTACACGCTACACTCTACACGCTACACGCTAAACGCTACACCCTACACTCTACATTCTACACCCTACACGCTACACGCTAAACGCTACACTCTACACCCTACACGCTACACCCTACACTCTACACCCTACACCCTACACGCTACACTCTACAACCTACACCCTACACTCTACACCCTACACCCTACACGCTACACTCTACACCCTACACGCTACAACCTACACTCTACACCCTACACCCTACATGCTACACTCTACACGCTACACGATACACGCTACACGCTACACCCTACACTCTACACCCTACACCCCACACGCTACACTCTACACGCTACACCCTACACGCTGCACTCTACACTCTACACTCTACACCCTACACGCTACACGCTACACCCTGCACTCTACACCCTATGCCCTACCCGCTACACGCCACACGCTACACGCTACACTCTACACACTACACGCTACACCCTACACTCTACACCCTACACCCTACACTCTACACTCTACAACCTACACGCTACACCCTACATGCTACACTCTACACACTACACGCTACACTCTACACCCTACACGCTACACTCTACACCCTACACCCTACACGCTACACTCTACACCCTACACCCTACACGCTACACTCCACACCCTACACGCTACACCCTACACGCTACACCCTACACGCTACACGCTACACTCTACACCCTACACGCTACACCCAACACTCTACACCCTACACCCCACATGCTACACGCTACACGCTACACGCTACACTCTACACCCTACACGCTACACTCTACACCCTACACGCTACACCCTACACTCTACACCCTACACGCTACACTCTACACCTTACACGCTACACCCTACACCCTACACGCTACACTCTACACCCTATACGCTACACCCTACACTCTACACTCTCCACCCTACACGCTACACTCTACACCCTACACGCTACACTCTACACGCTACACGCTAAACGCTACACCCTACACTCTACATTCTACACCCTACACGCTACACGCTAAACGCTACACTCTACACCCTACACGCTACACCCTACACTCTACACCCTACACCCTACACGCTACACTCTACAACCTACACCCTACACTCTACACCCTACACCCTACACGCTACACTCTACACCCTACACGCTACAACCTACACTCTACACCCTACACCCTACATGCTACACTCTACACGCTACACGATACACGATACACGCTACACGCTACACCCTACACTCTACACCCTACACCCCACACGCTACACTCTACACGCTACACCCTACACGCTGCACTCTACACTCTACACTCTACACCCTACACGCTACACGCTACACCCTGCACTCTACACCCTATGCCCTACCCGCTACACGCCACACGCTACACGCTACACTCTACACACTACACGCTACACCCTACACTCTACACCCTACACCCTACACTCTACACTCTACAACCTACACGCTACACCCTACATGCTACACTCTACACACTACACGCTACACTCTACACCCTACACGCTACACTCTACACCCTACACCCTACACGCTACACTCTACACCCTACACCCTACACGCTACACTCCACACCCTACACGCTACACCCTACACGCTACACCCTACACGCTACACGCTACACTCTACACCCTACACTCTACACGCTAAACGCTACACTCTACACCAGACACGATACACGATACACCCTACACGCTACACTCTACACCCTACACGCTACACCCTACACCCTACACCCTACACGCTACACACTACACACTACACGCTACACTCTACACGCTACACCCTACACCCTACACCCTACGCCCTACTCCCTACACGCTACACGCTACATTCTACATGCTACACGCTACACTCTACACCCTACACGCTACACCCTACACTCTACACCCTACACCCTACTCCCTACACGCTACACGCTACACGCTACACCCTACACTCTACACCCTACACCCTACACGCTACACGCTACACTCTACACCCTACATGCTACACCCTACACTCCACACCCTACACCCTACACGCTACACGCAACACTACACCCTACAGGCTACAAGCTACACCCTACACTCTACACCCTACACCCTACTTTCTACACGCTACACTCTACACCCTACACCCTACACGCTACACTCCACACCCTACACGCTACACCCTACACGCTACACCCTACACCCTACACGCTACACACTACACACTACACGCTACACTCTACACGCTACACCCTACACCCTACACCCTACTCCCTACACGCTACACGCTACATTCTACACACTACACGCTACACTCAACACCCTACACGCTACACCCTACACTCTACACCCTACACCCTACACGCTACTCGATACACGCTACACGCTAAACTCTACACCCTACACGCTACACCCTACACGCTACACCCTACACACTACACCCTACACCCTACACGCTACACGCTACATGCTACACTCTACACTCTACACCCTACACGCTACACGGTATATGCTACACGCTACAGCCTACACCCTACTCCCTACACGCTACACGCTACACGCTACACCCTACACTCTACACCCTAAACATACCCGCTACACGCTACACCCTACACGCTACACTCTACACGCTATACGCTACACTCTACACCCTACACGCTACACTCTACATCCTACATGCTACACCCTTCACTCTACACTCTACATGATGCACGCTACACGCTACACTCTACACCCTACACGCTACACCCTACACTCTACACCCTACACGCTACACTCTACACCCTACACGCTACACGCTACACCCTACACTCTACACCCTACACCCTACACGCTACACGCTACACTCTACACCCTACACGCTACACTCCACACCCTACACGCTACACCCTACACGCTACACCCTACACGCTACACGCTACACTCTACACCCTACACACTACACGCTAAACGCTACACTCTACACCCTACACGATACACAATACACCCTACACCCTACACGCTACACTCTACACCCTACACGCTACATTCTACACCCTACACGCTACACGCTACAAACTATACACTACACGCTACACTCTACACGCTACACCCTACACTCTACACGCTACACGCTACACTCTACACCCTACACGCTGCATGCTACACGCAACACACTACATGCTACGGCAGCACTCACCCAATTGTGGTCCAGTTCTTTATTTAGAACATGAGTAAATACAGCTTTTCGGTCCGAGGGAGTGCAGTTGGATGGGAGGTGAGCAGGTGAATGACGACAGCTGTTTCGCGCTGATCCAAGCGCTTCTACAGGTCTGGAGACAGGGGAAGTGACGCCGGCTTAAGACAGGTGAGTTAGAACAACCCACTCCTGCCTTGTGATGATGCCGCTTTATTGTTGAGCCTGACTGATGTTGATTGTTCACCTAACGTTAGAGTACCATCTGAGTTCACCCCCTTCATGGGAGGGGTTTCATCTTCTTACATACCACCCGTCTCACCAGGGAACATGATAGATTTGTTCGAGACCCTCGTGTTAAGGGACGTGGAAGCCCTTATTTATAAGAAGGCTCCCTCTAATCTAGCTAACTCCGAGAGGATGGCGTTGAGAGAAATGGCGGGGTGGTCTGATGTAATTCTGCGTCCAGCGGATAAAGGTGGAAAAACAGTTTTGTTGTCTAGGGAGGCGTACGAGAGGGAAGCGTTACGGCAGCTTTCGGATGGGGGCACATATCGGAGATTGTTGAAAGATCCCACTAATAAATTTAAGAATGAATTGCAGTCATTTTTGAGGGTTTCAGTTTTGAAAGGAGTGATTACTCAGAAAAAAGCAGAAAAACTTTTTCCACCCTTTCCTACCAAACCTCATTGGTATTATCTTCCCAAAGTTCATAAATCGGTCACCCAGCCTCCTGGAAGACCGATTGTCTCAGGGGTTGGGTCACTAACTGAACCCCTCTCGCAATACCTGGAATGGCTGCTACATCCCTTACTTGCCTCTGTCCCTTCCCACACCCGGGACACCAAGTCGTTTTTGCAAAGCATTCATGGGTTTGCATGGCAGCCGGGGTTCTCCTTGGCGTCCATTGACGTGGTCAATCTGTATACCAGTATCCCCCAATCACTTGGGGTCGACTGCATCAGGCGTGTTTTATACACTACTGATAGGAGCCGGCCCTTTGTTGATTTTGTGTGCGATGGGTTGAGTTTTATACTCACCCATAACGCCTTCACTTTTTTGGACACATGGTATCAGCAGACCACTGGGACCGCCATGGGGACCCCGGTTGCATGCACTTTCGCCAATTTGTTTTTGGCGGTGTTTGAGGAGAATTATGTATACTCGGCTAAAAACGCCTTCCTCAAACACATTAGACTATTTTTGAGATATGTCGACGATGTGTTCCTGGTGTGGGACGGCACAGAGGAGGAGTTTGAGGATTTTGTTAGTCATCTTAACACTACTAATCAGATGGGCATGTCATTCACTTCAGTATTTGGGGGAAGTCGGTTAGAGTTTTTGGACGTGCTGGTCACTATTGAGGAAGGTGATATCTGTACATCGGTTTATCGCAAACCCACTGCCACAAATTCGATTCTGCACTTCAATAGCTTCCATCCGAAACATGTCAAACGCTCACTCCCTTATAGTCAGTTATTACGCACACGAAGGGTGAACAATACTCAGAGGGGATTTACAAGACAAGCTGGGGAACTCCGCCAACGTCTGATGGAGAGGGGGTATCCGAAAACTCTGCTGGATACAGCCATGGAAAGAGTGAGCTCCACTACTGATGAGTGCAATAGAAGTAGACAGAGTCCAGTTGAACCCCGTTTTACCTTTTGCTTTAAATATGGTCCGTTAGACCAGGAGATCCGTGCATCATTGAGACGTCATTGGCACGTTCTTGAAAGGGATAGAGATCTCACAGGCAAGGCGTCGGGAGGGCCGTTAATTTCGAATAGGAGGAGCACACGGATCAGAGATATTCTGGTTCGCAATAGGTTAGTAGGTACGCAGAATAATTGGTTAGAGAAATCGACTCTGAAAGGTAATTACCGTTGTGGCCATTGTCACTTTTGTGCACGACATGTCATTGGACGGAGGATGAATATAGGTCCCATTACACACACGATAAGCCAGTTTATTTCCTGTAAGACTGACTATGTAGTTTATGTCGTCTTCTGTCCTTGCAGAAGATTTTATATTGGCAAAACAATACGTCAGATGTACGTGCGGTTTAGGGAACATGTCCGCTCCATTCAGACAGGAAAAGGCGTCCCCAGACTTATCAATCATGTAAGGGAAATACACGAAGGTAATGCGGATGTCCTCACGTTTGCTGGTATAGAGCGAGTGGTATTACCAGCGGGAGGAGGGGATTTGCATAAACTGTTATTGAGAGCAGAAGCCAGGTGGATCATGCGCACCAACGCGACCGGCCCTGCTGGCTTCAATGACAGAATCGATATGGCTGTGTTCTTGTAAAATCCCCCCTCCCCTGTACTTTATCGCAGGAGTCTGGAGTACTCTGTCATTTTGGTGCTATGTCTCCCTTTCTTTCTCTTTGGAGAGATCTGCTGCCGTGAGTATCAGGGACACCAATATGTCTATATAATTGGTTATTTCTGTGTTTAGGTAGTGGATATTAATCCTGATAAAGTGGAATATGTGTTTAGAACAAAAGTTTGATAGATATGATGTTTTGTCCTTCCTGGGGCTCGTCCTAGGGTCCGTCATTCAGGGTTTTTGTATTTGCATTTTGTTTTATTTTAATTCACATGTTGTTTAATATGCACCTGTTTCTATTGGAACAGGGTTTGTGGGCGTACAGCGAGGCAGGAGTGGGTTGTTCTAACTCACCTGTCTTAAGCCGGCGTCACTTCCCCTGTCTCCAGACCTGTAGAAGCGCTTGGATCAGCGCGAAACAGCTGTCGTCATTCACCTGCTCACCTCCCATCCAACTGCACTCCCTCGGACCGAAAAGCTGTATTTACTCATGTTCTAAATAAAGAACTGGACCACAATTGGGTGAGTGCTGCCGCATTTTTCTGTTGTTGATCTTCTGGATTGCTTCTATTTTCTCATGCGAGCACCTCCTATATTTCATTCAGCTTGTCACCACTCACCGCTGTTGACCTTCGGTCTGCACACACAGGCTGTGCAGCTTACTTTTTTCCTTTTGCATCGGACACTACATGCTACACTCTACACCATACACGCTACAGTACTACACGCTACACGCAACACGCTACATCCTACACACTACACGTTACACTCTACTCCCTACACTCTACACTCTACACCCTACACCCTACACGCTACACGCTACACGCTACACTCTACACCCTACACGCTACACCCTACACTCTACAACCTACACCCTTCATGCTACACGCTACACTCTACACGCTACACGCTACACTCTACACCCTACACGCTTCACTCTACACCCTACACGCTACACCCAACACCCTACACGCTACACGCTACACTCTACACCCTACACGCTGCATGCTACACGCAACACACTACATGCTACACTCTACACCATACACGCTACACTACTACACGCTACACGCAACACGCTACATCCTACACACTACACGTTACACTCTACTCCCTACACTCTACACTCTACACTCTACACCCTACACCCTACACGCTACACGCTACACTCTACACCCTACACGCTACACCCTACACTCTACAACCTACACCCTTCATGCTACACGCTACACGCTACACTCTACACGCTACACGCTACACTCTACACCCTACACGCTTCACTCTACACCCTACACGCTACACCCAACACCCTACACGCTACACGCTACACTCTACACCCTACACGCTACACTCTACACCCTACACGCTACACCCTACACGCTACACACTACACACTACACGCTACACTCTACACGCTACACCCTACACCCTACACCCTACACCCTACTCCCTACATGCTACACGCTACATTCTACACGCTACACGCTACACTCAACACCCTACACGCTACACCCTACACTCTACACCCTACACCCTACACGCTACATGATACACGCTACACGCTAAACTCTACACCCTACAAGCTACACCCTACACGCTACGCCCTACACACTACACCCTACACCCTACACGCTACACGCTACATGCTACACTCTACACTCTACACCCTACATGCTACACGCTACACGGTATATGCTACACGCTACAGCCTACACCCTACTCCCTACACGCTACACGCTACACCCTACACTCTACACCCTAAACCCTACCCGCTACACGCTACACCCTACACGCTACACTCTACACGCTATACGCTACACTCTACACCCTACACGCTACACCCAACACCCTACACGCTACACGCTACACTCTACACCCTACACGCTGCATGCTACACGCAACACACTACATGCTACACTCTACACCATACACGCTACACTACTTCACGCTACACGCAACACGCTACATCCTACACACTACACGTTACACTCTACTCCCTACACTCTACACTCTACACTCTACACCCTACACCCTACACGCTACACGCTACACTCTACACCCTACACGCTACACCCTACACTCTACAACCTACACCCTTCATGCTACACGCTACACGCTACACTCTACACGCTACACGCTACACTCTACACCCTACACGCTTCACTCTACACCCTACACGCTACACCCAACACCCTACACGCTACACGCTACACTCTACACCCTACACGCTACACTCTACACCCTACACGCTACACCCTACACGCTACACACTACACACTACACGCTACACTCTACACGCTACACCCTACACCCTACACCCTACACCCTACTCCCTACATGCTACACGCTACATTCTACACGCTACACGCTACACTCAACACCCTACACGCTACACCCTACACTCTACACCCTACACCCTACACGCTACATGATACACGCTACACGCTAAACTCTACACCCTACAAGCTACACCCTACACGCTACGCCCTACACACTACACCCTACACCCTACACGCTACACGCTACATGCTACACTCTACACTCTACACCCTACATGCTACACGCTACACGGTATATGCTACACGCTACAGCCTACACCCTACTCCCTACACGCTACACGCTACACCCTACACTCTACACCCTAAACCCTACCCGCTACACGCTACACCCTACACGCTACACTCTACACGCTATACGCTACACTCTACACCCTACACGCTACACTCTACATCCTACATGCTACACCCTTCACTCTACACTCTACATGATGCACGCTACACGCTACACTCTACACCCTACACACTACAACCTACACTCTACACCCTACACCCTACACGCTACACGCTACACGCTACACTCTACACCCTACACGCTACACGCTACACCCTACACTCTACACCCTACACCGTACACGCTACACGCTACACTCTACACCCTACACGCTACACTCCACACCCTACACGCTACACCCTACACGCTACACCCTACACGCTACACGCTACACTCTACACCCTACACGCTACACGCTAAACGCTACACTCTACACCCTACACGATACACGATACACCCTACACGCTACACTCTACACCCTACATGCTACATCCTACACCCTACACGCTACACGCTACAAACTACACACTACACGCTACACTCTACACGCTACACCCTACACCCTACACGCTACACGCTACACGCTACACTCTACACCCTACACGCTGCATGCTACACGCAACACACTACATGCTACACTCTACACCATACACGCTACACTACTACACGCTACACGCAACACGCTACATCCTACACACTACACGTTACACTCTACTCCCTACACTCTACACTCTACACCCTACACCCTACACGCTACACGCTACACGCTACACTCTACACCCTACACGCTACACCCTACACTCTACACCCTACACCCTTCATGCTACACGCTACACGCTACACTCTACACGCTACACGCTACACTCTACACCCTACACGCTTCACTCTACACCCTACACGCTACACCCAACACCCTATACGCTACACGCTACACTCTACACCCTACACGCTACACTCTACACCCTACACGCTACACCCTACACGCTACACACTACACACAACACGCTACACTCTACACGCTACACCCTACACCCTACACCCTACACCCTACTCCCTACACGCTACACGCTACATTCTACACGCTACACGCTACATTCAACACCCTACACGCTACACCCTACACTCTACACCCTACACCCTACACGCTACATGATACACGCTACACGCTAAACTCTACACCCTACACTCTACACCCTACACGCTACACCCTACACACTACACCCTACACCCTACACGCTACACGCTACATGCTACACTCTACACTCTACACCCTACACGCTACACGGTATATGCTACACGCTACAGCCTACACCCTACTCCCTACACGCTACACGCTACACCCTACACTCTACACCCTACACACAACACACTACACGCTACACGCTACACTCTACATGCTACACGCTACACTCTACGCGCTACACTCTACATCATACACCCTACACTCTACATTCTACACCCTACCCGCTACACGCTACACCTTACACGCTACACTCTACATGCTATACGCTACACTCTACACCCTACACGCTACACTCTACACCCTACATGCTACACCATTCACTCTAGACCCTACATGCTACACGCTACACGCTACACTCTACACCCTACACGCTACACCCTACACTCTACACCCTACACCCTACACGCTACACGCTACACGCTACACTCTACACCCTACACGCTACACGCTACACCCTACACTCTACACCCTACACCCTACACGCTACACGCTACACTCTACACCCTACACCCTACACGCTACACTCCACACCCTACACGCTACACCCTTCACGCTACACGCTACACTCTACACCCTACACGCTACACGCTAAACGCTACACTCTACACCCTACATGATACACGATACACCCTACACCCTACACGCTACACTCTACACTCTACACGCTACACCCTACACCCTACACGCTACACTCTACACGCTACACGCTACACTCTATACCCTACACGCTGCATGCTACACGCAACACGCTACATGCTACACTCTACACCATACACGCTACACTACTACACGCTACACGCAACACGCTACATCCTACACACTACACCCTACACCCTACACGCTACACGCTACACTCTACACGCTACACGCTACACTGTACGCCCTACACTCTACATCATACACCCTACACTCTACATTCTACACTCTATCCGCTACAAGCTACACCCTACACGCTACACTCTACACTCTACACTCTACACCCTACA